>NW_021286134.1:0-2185 GCF_002162155.2 Triticum dicoccoides
AGTCTTCATCAGTGTCAACGATCACATCATCGGTATCACGTCTATCGAGAGGGGACAAATACCGGCAACACAGAAGGGAACACAATCAATGCAATGCACAATATGATGCATGATCATGACATGGCAAAATGAATGTGTTTTGAGCCAATGCAACTAGCAACAGATTAAATGAAGTTGGTTTGAATACAAGATTCAAATTCAAACTCCATATGTGATTATTTAAATGCCCTTTATTTGATTTGTGCTAAACAGCAGCTATAAGTTGTTCTAACATGCATGAAAATGGTACAGATGGATTCCTTGAATTTTTCTGATAATTTTTCATATATAAATTATTTAATTTGGAGTTACGGTTAATTTTCTATGAATTTTAGAAGTTTATATTCATTTTCTGGAATTTCTGAATTATTTTAGAAAATGATTATCTGCGTCATCATTGCGTCATGCTGACCTCAGCAGGTCAACAGACCGGGTCCAGGTCAAACCTGACACTGGGACCCACATGTCATTGGCTCTGTACTAACAGAGAGTTAGTTTTGTTAAACTAAAATAGCCAGGGGTTAGTTTAGTGTGTGGGGCCCGGTGTCAGTGGGTGTGGGTTCGATTAGTGGCGCCATTAGCCGCTAATGACGCCCACGTCGGATGCGTCTACGGTTAGCCGACGGCGACGACCCAGAGCGGCGGTGGCTCACCGGAGTGGCGCTAGGGGCAGCGGCTGTGTGCGCTGAGAGCACCAGGAGGTAGCTCGTGCTCCTGCGCATCCAGCGGAGGCAGCGGAAGATCGCGGGGCGGCCGGGGCTGACGGCGGCGAGCTCGGCAGCGGCGGCCGGAGCTCGGGTTAGTTTGGGCTCGGCGTTAGGGTGCTCGGGAGGAGGAGCTGGTGGGATCTGCGTGCTCCTGGGAGGGCACCGAACGCGTTGACACACTCAGGCACGAGCTGTGGTGGCTAAAACGACGGAGGCATCATGGCCGGCGGCGATGAGCTCTCGGCTCCGGCGGAATCGAGCTAGCGGATTGAAACAGAGGGGGGGGGCGAGCATAAGGGAAGGTGCAGGAGCTCACATGGGGTCGGAAGAGAAGCTCGGCGGGCTCGGGGAGGCTTCTGCGCCGGCGAATTGACGGCGGCGATCTCCGGGCACCAGAGATAAGGACGACGACGCTCCGGTCGATTGCGGCCTCCTCTGATCGCGTGCGTCGGTGGGTAGCTCCACGGGGTCAGGGCGGAGCTTAGGGATGCGGAGAGGGAGCGAGGGGGTGGATGTGGCCGTGGTGTAGCTCATCGGCGTCGGCGGCGCGGTTTGGGTGAGCGAGAGGGAGAGGCGAACAGGGGGGGAAGAGGGGCACGGGGAGAGGGAAGCGGTGCAGGGGGTGCGTGGCGTCGTCCGGGCGCGTCGAGGGTAGCCAGGCAGGCAGGGAGGGAGGAGGTGGCCAGACGCGCGGCGACCACGCGCCCAATCCTTCTGGCGCGAGCTGGAAGAAGACAAGGGGAGGAGGTGGGCTGGACCAACAGTGTTGGGCTGGTTGGGCTACACAGAAGCTGGGCCGGAGGTGAGGTTAGGTAAGTTTCTATCTCTGTTTTATTTCTTCTGTTTTGTTTTCTTTTTTTTTCTTTGCCACTGTTTTCAAATTTAAACAAATTCAAAACAGTGCCAAATATCCTCTGAATAATTTATGTTGCTAGATGGACTTTTCCAACAGCACATAAAACATTTCAAAGTTATCTGAAAATATATCCCATATATTATGAATATAATTCCAGATTCAAATACAATAATGATTTAAATTCAGTGCCCAAAATATTCCACATAAATGTTCACTATTTTTGGCTTGGTCTTCAAAGCCTTGCCAAAATTATCAAACATTTATGAAGGCATGTTGGAAACAATGAATGCAATTTTAAGGGTTCTTGCCCCTCTTTTAAATTGATTTCTGAGGCTTTCACTTTCCTCATTTCAAGTTTAAGAGGAAATAAACATGATGCAACACATGACTAGCTAGCTCAGAGCATACCAGAACTAGGGATGTGACACGCCCCACGCGTCGCCACTTGGTTGGTCACCTCATTACCACTGAGCGGCCCAGCACGTCCCCAGCGGTTGGTCACCTCATCACCACTCGGCCGCCCCCGCGCGTCGCCATCGGTTGGTCACCTCATCACCACTCAGTCGCCCCGCGCGTCGCCATC
>NW_021286134.1:5674-6283 GCF_002162155.2 Triticum dicoccoides
GCGCGTCGCCACTTGGTTGTCACCTCATTACCACTGAGCCGCCCAGCACGTCCCCACCGGTTGGTCACCTCCTCACCACTCGGCCGCCCCCGCGCGTCGCCATCGGTTGGTCAACTCATCACCACTCAGTCGCCCCACGCGTCGCCATCGGTGGGTCACCTCATCACCACTCGGCCGCCCCGTGCGTCGCCACTTGGTTGGTCACCTGTCACAACCTAGCTAGTCATGCATTAGAGTGTTGCATCATGTTTACTCTTTCATCAGAAACTTGAAATGGGGATGACAGAACCCCCAGTCCCCTCTGAAACCAACTAGGGTTACTAAAATAATTTTTCAATGAACCTGAAATACCCTTCTAAAATGCCCATCATTTTTGTCTTGGTTCAGAACCTCTGCCAAAAATGGTGCACATTTTCCTAGGCCATCCTAGGGTTTTTGAATTAAATCATAAATATTTGAATTTGGGCATTTAAAATAATATAAAATATTTAAATGCTCAAATATCTCCAAACTAAAATGTTTCATGTTGGAAATAATCCAACTATGGGCCAGGAATAGTTTGGTGATTTTTGAACTAGCCTAGGTATTTTATTTAATTCAACAAAGTTG
>NW_021286134.1:7149-7887 GCF_002162155.2 Triticum dicoccoides
GCGCATCGCCATCGGTGGGTCACCTCATCACCACTCGGGCGCCCTGCGCGTCGCCACTCGGTTGGTCACCTCATCACCACTCAGCCGCCCACGCGTCGCCACTCGGTGTGTCATCTCATCACCACTCGGCCGCGCCACGCGTCACCATTTGGTTGGTCGCCTTATCACCACTCGGAAGCCCCGTGCGTAGCCACTCCGCGGGACACGTCAACTTCACTCGGACGCCCCGCGTGTCGTCACTCCACGGGACGTGTCTACTTCACTCGGAGGCCCCGCGCCTCATCCCTCTGCAGGACACGTCTACTTCACCCGGACGTCCCGCAGATCGTCACTCCGCGGGACACGTTTACTTCACCCGGTCGCCCCGCGCATCGTCACTCCGTGGGACGCGTCTACTTCACGCGGAAGCTCCGTGCATCGTCACTCCGCGGGACGCGTCTACTTCACTCGGATGCCCCGCGCGTCGCCACTTGGTTGGTAACCTAATCACCACTCGACCGCCCGCGGGTCGCCACTTGGTTGGCCACGTCATCACCACTCGGCCGCCCCGCGCGTCGCCATCAGTTGGTCACCTCATCACCACTTGGCCACCCCGTGCGTCGCCATCAGTTGGTCACCTCATCACCACTCGCCCGCCCCGTGTGTCGCCACTTGGTTGGTCACCTCATCACCACTTAGCCGCCCCGCGCGTCCCCAGTGGTTGGTCACCTCATCAACAGTCGGCCGCCCCGCGCGTCG
>NW_021286134.1:9551-10180 GCF_002162155.2 Triticum dicoccoides
CATTGGTCGGTCACCTCATCTCCACTCGGCCGCCCGCATGTCGCCATCGGTCGGTCACCTCATCACCACTCGGGCGCCCTGCGCGTCGCCACTCGGTTGGTCACCTCGTCACCACTCAGCCGCCCGCGCGTCGCCACTCGGTGTGTCACCTCATCACCTCTCGGCCGCGCCATGCGTCACAATTTGGTTGGTCGCCTTATCACCACTCGGAAGCCCTGTGCGTAGCCACTCCGCGGGACGCGTCAACTTCACTCGGACGCCCCGCGCGTCGTCACTCCACGGGACGCGTCTACTTCACTCGGACGCCCCGCGCCTCATCACTACACGTCTACTTCACCCGGACATCCCGCAGATCGTCACTCCGCGGGACACGTTTACTTCACCCGGTCGCCCCGCGCATCGTCACTCCGTGGGACGCGTCTACTTCACGCGCACGCCCCGTGCATCATCACTCCACGGGACGCGTCTACTTCACTCAGACGCCCCGCGCGTCGCCACTTGGTTGGTCACCTAATCACCACTCGACCGCCCGCGGGTCGCCACTTGATTGGTCACATCATCACCACTCGGCCGCCCCGCGCGTCGCCATCAGTTGGTCACCTCATCACCACTTGGCCGCCCCGCGCGTC
>NW_021286134.1:10550-11239 GCF_002162155.2 Triticum dicoccoides
TCATCACCACTCGGGCGCCCGGCGCGTCGCCACTCGGTTGGTCACCTCATCACCACTCAGCCGCCCGCGCGTCGCCACTCGGTGTGTCATCTCATCACCACTCGGCCGCGCCACGCGTCACCATTTGGTTGGTCGCCTTATCACCACTCGGAAGCCCCGTGCGTAGCCACTCCGCGGGACGCGTCAACTTCACTCGGACGCCCCGCGTGTCGTCACTCCACGGGACGTGTCTACTTCACTCGGACGCCCCGCGCCTCATCCCTCTGCAGGACACGTCTACTTCACCCGGACGTCCCGCAGATCGTCACTTCGCCGGACACGTTTACTTCACCCGGTCGCCCCGCGCATCGTCACTCCGTGGGACGCGTCTACTTCACGCGGACGCTCCGTGCATCGTCACTCCGCGGGACGCGTCTACTTCACTCGGATGCCCCGCGCGTCGCCACTTGGTTGGTAACCTAATCACCACTCGACCGCCCGCGGGTCGCCACTTGGTTGGCCACGTCATCACCACTCGGCCGCCCCGCGCGTCGCCATCAGTTGGTCACCTCATCACCACTTGGCCACCCCGTGCGTCGCCATCAGTTGGTCACCTCATCACCACTCGCCCGCCCCGTGTGTCGCCACTTGGTTGGTCACCTCATCACCACTTAGCCGCCCCGCACGTCCCCAGTGGTTGGTCACCTCAT
>NW_021286134.1:12501-18411 GCF_002162155.2 Triticum dicoccoides
GCTGGTCACCTCAAAACCACTCGGCCGCCACGCGCGTCACCATCGGTTGGTCACCTCATCACCACTTGGCCACCCCGCGCGTCGCCATTGGGTTGGTCACCTCATCACCACTCGACCACCCCGCGCATCGCCACTTCGTTGGTCACCTCATCACCACTCGGCCGCCCCGCGCTTCGCCATCGGTTGGTCAACTCATCACCACTCGGCCGCCCCGCGTGTCGCCATCGGTTGGTCACCTCATCACCACTCGGCCGCCACGCGTGTGTCAGGACCCTGACTCGATGTCACATTGATCTAGCCGGTAACACCTCATATCACTTTGTGGCCTCACGCACGGTATTCCCACGGGTGTCGCCTTACCTTTGCCCGGGACCGTTTGCGCCTTTTGGCACACGTATATGACAGTGTCGCTAGCATCCATATGATAAGGAGCCCGGGCTGACATGGCTAGTCGTAAACCCAAAGTGACACAGACTTACAGGGACAGGCATCCATGACCCAGCATCGAACGTGTCGGTCATCAGCAAGTGAATCCAGGCTGTAGCACTGGGCTAGCAGGACTCCGGTGAACCGGGCTGTAGCGGGCTAACAGGACTCCGGTATTCATCACGTGACATTTCCCCGAAGGGACAGACACAGGAACGAAGAAGGACACATGCCGGCCAGCCTAAGTGTTCCGGAGCAGTAGCAAGCTACCATGGCTCAGTGGAAACACTAGGAGACATTTCCCGGTAAGAGAGGCTACTAAGGATAAACAACTAGATAGCCAGATCCCACACATATCAAGCATTTCAATAACATACACACAATATGCTCGATATGTGCAAATACAACATGGCATCACAACATGACTCTACGACTCAAGTATTTATTCATTAGGCTCCGAGGAGCGAGATATTACAAACAGGGGTCTCATGACCCAACAATCAGAGCATACAAATCAAAGCACAAGCGGAAGCTATCATGTCTGAGTACAGACATCTATAAATGAAAAAGGCTGAGAAGCCTGTCTATCTACCAGATCCTGCCGAGGGCACAAGATCGTAGCTGAGGTATCAAGCTAAACGTCGAAGTTCACGTGGAACTACTAGTGAGACTGAAGTCTCTCTGCAAAAACATAAAATAGGCAAACGTGAGTACAAATGTACCCAGCAAGACTTACATCAGAGCTAACTACATATGCATCATTATCAACAAAGGGATGGTGGGGTTTAACTGCAGCAAGCCAGCTTTGACTCGGTGGCTATCCTGAACTACGACTGCAAGTAACTCTTTTTGAGGTGGCGCACACGAGTCCACATATTCACCATATCAATACACCACTATGGATCCGCTCCCGTCTCCCTACGAGAACGCCATCCATAGCACTCACGCTTATCTTGCGCATTTTAAAGTATCCACTTTCACTTGTCTATGAACTGATATAAGCAACCCAGAAGTCCTTTACCGCGGACACGGCTATTCGAATAGATGATGTTAACCCTGCAGGGGTATACTTCTTCATACATGTTTCCACCACTTAGCGTCTTGTCACATCCCTAGCTGCTGGTAGTGCTCTAGGCTAGCTTCATGTTTGCATCATGTTTAAATTTTTGCCTAAAATTGAAATGGGGATGTTCAAACCCTAGCATTAAATCAACTCAACTAGGGTGAATTAAAATCTTTTCAATAAACCCAAAAGGTTCCTAAGAAAAGTTCATGATTTCTGGTTAAGGTGGAAACCTCTGCCAAAAATGATGATTATATTCTTAGGTCATTTTTGGATTTTTGAATTAAATCATATTGTATTTGACTTTGGGCATTTAAATACTATAAATAATTTAAATGCTCAAATAAATGTTGGAAATTGATAAGGGTCACTGAAATAATTCAGAAAGTACCCATAATTATTTCCAGGATTTTATAAAATGATTTGATATTTTAAAACAAATCAAAAACAAATTGCAGAAATAGAAAAATATAAAACAGAATAGAAATAAAAGAGAGGAGAGAAACCTTACCTGGCCTCACCCGTGCAGCCCACCAGCCGGCCCAGCTTTCCCCCCTGGCCGGCCCAGCCCACCCGCGCCTTCCCTGTCGTCTTCCTCCTCGGACAGAAGGACGAGGGCGTGTGCCCGACGCTCGCCGGCACGCGCGCGCGCCACCTCCCCCCTGCTGGCCACCTCCTGCTTCCCCCGGACTCCCTCGATGCCCCGGACGAAGCCACGCAGCTGCCCCGCACCGCTCTCACTCTCCCTCGCCCTCCTCTTCTCCCCCTGCTCTCTCTCCCTCTCACCCGAGAACCACCGCCGCCGCCGACGGGCATCACCGTAGCCACTGGCCTCCCCTCGCCTCCCCGACCCGCTTCCGAGCTCCGCCACAACCCCCTCCACCTCCTCGTTGAGCTACGGACCTCCCGGACGTGCTGCAACGCCGCCACCATCGCCGTTTCCGTCGCCGGCCACCGAAGTTCGCCGCGGTCAATTCGCCACCTCCGCCGCCTCCCCGAGACCACCGAGCTGCTCATCGACCTCGCTGTGAGCTCCTCTTCCATTTCCCATTCTCCCCGCGCTCGTTCCCGCACTCCAGCCGCCTTCTCACCGGAGCCGATTGCTCCTCGCCGCCGGTCATGGCGCTGCCGTGGCCAGGGTCACCCCAGCTAGCGCCCGAGCACATTACCGAGTTCGCCGCCCTCCCAGGAGCCCCCAGAGCCTTTCCGTTTCCCCTCTAGTGCACCGCAGCGCCGCGTTCGACCTTGGCCGAACTCCGGCGGCCACCTAGGTCGACGCCGGCGCCGATTCCGGCCGCCCCGACCCCAACCGACTCCACAGGAAGACGCGGCGCCCTCCCAGCTACCCGTAGAGCCTCTCCGCCGCCCGAATGGTCGCCGGAGGAGCGTTCCCGAAGCCCTCCGCCGTGCCTGTTGCCGCCGGCGTTGAGCCGCCGGCCTGTTTGGGCCATTTGACCGGGGTTTGACCTCCCCCTATGTCACTGACATGCGGGACCAGCCCGCCTAATTAATCTAGGTTAGTTTAAATTAAAACGCTAACTAACCCAGTTAGTTAGGTTAGTCACTGACACGGAGGACCCACTAGTCAGTTTGACCTGGGCTGCCCGTTGACTCGCTTACGTCATGCTGACGTAGTGCTGACGCAGTAAATTCTTTTCTGGATTTATTTTTATATAGGAAATTCCAGAAAATGCCTAAAACTTCTAAAAATCATAGAAAATTAACCGTAACTCCAAATTAAATAATTTATATATGAAAAATTATCAGAAAAATTCAAGGAATCCATCTGTACCATTTTCATGCATGTTAGAACAACTTATAGCTGCTGTTTAGCACAAATCAACTAAAAGGCATTTGAATATTCACATATGGAGTTTGAATTTGAATTTTATATTCAAACCAACTTCATTTAATCTGGTTTTAGGTGCATTAGCCCAAAACACATTCATATTGCCATGTCATAGCATGCATCATATTGTGCATTGCATTGATCGTGTCTTTTCTGTATTTGCCGGTAATTGTCCCCTCTCGATAGACGCGATACCGATGATACGATCGTTGACACTGATGAAGACTCGATGTTATCTTCAGAAGTGCCAGGCAAGCAAAACCCCCTTGTTCATTCTGATACAATCCTACTCTCTCGCTCCTGCTCTCTTTTACTGCATTAGGATAACAACGATTCATCTGTTACCTGCTGCGGTAGTTGAACCCCTTTATCCTTTGCATGACCTGTCATTCCACAGTAAATAGATGAAACCCACTAGTATGAGTAGGAATTGTTTGAGCCCTGTTGTGCCTACTCATTCATGCTTGTTTGTCATGCCTGCTACTGCTTAGAGTTGAGTCAGGTCTGATTCATCGGGGATGAATTAGAGGCGTGTGAACATGTCCTACTGTGTGTGAGCTAAGTGTGTGAACACGATTTGGTAAAGGTAGCGGTGAGAGGCCATGTAGGAGTACATGGTGGGTTGTCTCATTGCAGCCGTCCTCAGGAACTGAGTTCTGTGTTTGTGATCCATGATTCAGCTACTACCATGCATTGGGCCCTGAAATATGACCCCGCTCGACTTCTTATTCACCCTTGTCCTCTGTCCAGGAGTTGCAAGTAGTTTCTGGTGTTTGTAGTATGCTGGAGGCCGTGGACAGCGCTGACCGTAGGGGTGGGCTGTGATGCGGTAGGCACGTGGCCGGGTATACCGGGCGCCCGTTTGGTGTCACGGAACCCTGTTCACATCGTTTGGGGCTGTGAGCGAAACTCCGGCCGGATCTCCTCATGGATGGAACCCGAATAGGCGATAAACCTGGACTAGAGACTTGAGTGTTTAGGTAGGTCGTGGTCTACACCCACGTCGGCTTTCGCTTGAAGTCTGCTGAGCACATGTCGTGTGCAGACGCTAAGTGGTGGAAACATGTATGAAGAAGTACACCCCTGCAGGGTTAACATCATCTATTCGAATAGCCGTGTCCGCGGAAAAGGACTTCTGGGTTGCTTATATCAGTTCATAGACAAGTGAAAGTGGATACTTTAAAATGCGCAAGATAAGCGTGAGTGCTATGGATGGCGTTCTCGTAGGGAGACGGGAGCGGATCCATAGTGGTGTATTGATATGGTGAATATGTGGACTCGTGTGCGCCACCTCAAAAGAGTCGCTTGCAGTCGTAGTTTAGGATAGCCACCGAGTCAAAGCTGGCTTGCTGCAGTTAAACCCCACCATCCCTTTGTTGAAAATGATGCATATGTAGTTAGTTCTGATGTAAGTCTTGCTGGGTACATTTGTACTCACGTTTGCCTATTTTATGTTTTTGCAGAGAGACTTCAGTCTCACTAGTAGTTCCACGTGGACTTCGACGTTTAGCTTGATACCTCAGCTACGATCTTGTGCCCTCGGCAGGATCTGATAGATAGTCAGGCTTCTCAGCCTTTTTCATTTATAGATGTCTGTACTCAGACATGATAGCTCCCGCTTGTGCTTTGACTTGTATGCTCTGATTGTTGGGTCATGAGACCCCTGTTTGTAATATCTCGCTCCTCGGAGCCTATTGATTAAATACTTGAGTCGTAGAGTCATGTTGTGATGCCATGTTGTATTTGCACATATCGAGCATATTGTGTGTATGTTATTGAAATGCTTGGTATGTGTGGGATCTGACCATCTAGTTGTTTATCTTTAGTAGCCTCTCTTACCGGGAAATGTCTCCTAGTGTTTCCATTGAGCCTTGGTAGCTTGCTACTGCTCCGGAACACTTAGGCTGGCCGGCATGTGTCCTTCTTCGTTCCTGTGTCTGTCCCTTCGGGGAAATGTCACGCGATGAATACCGGAGTCCTGTTAGCCCGCTACAGCCCGGTTCACCGGAGTCCTGCTAGCCCAGTGCTACAGCCTGGATTCACTCGCTGATGACCGACACGTTCGATGCTGGGTCATGGATGCCTGTCCCTGTAAGTCTGTGCCACTTTGGGTTTACGACTAGCCATGTCAGCCCGGGCTCTTTATCATATGGATGCTAGCGACACTGTCATATACGTGTGCCAAAAGGCGCAAACGGTCCCGGGCAAAGGTAAGGCGACACTCGTGGGAATACCGTGCGTGAGGCCGCAAAGTGATATGAGGTGTTGCATGCTAGATCGATGTGGCATTGAGTCGGGGTCTTGACATCACCACATCACCACTCGGCCACCCCACGCGTCGCAACTTAGTTGGTCACCTCATCACCAATCGACCGCTCCACGCGTCGCCACTTGGTTGATCACCTCATCACCACTCGGCCGCCCATGCTTCACCATCGGTTGGTCACCTCATCACCACTCAGCGGCCCCGCATGTCGCCATCGGTTGGTCCCCTCATCACCACTCGGCCACCCCGCGCGTCGTCATCGGTTGGTCACCTCATCACCATTGGGCCGCCCAGGGCGACGCCATC
>NW_021286134.1:20567-21608 GCF_002162155.2 Triticum dicoccoides
AAGACGCTGCAACCCCTTCTGATGGGTTCTATGTAGACGTTGACATCAACGAGTAGGCTAAAGGCCCAGGTGGTGACCCTGAGCTTGTGAAGGACCATGTAGTATAGCTAGGCTTTCCAAGCCTCCTTTATTTTACTAGTTGTCTGTACTCAGACAAGTTACTTCCGCTGCTGGTTTGTATGACTGTATGACTTGAGTGTTGGGTCGTGAGACCCGTACCTTTGTGTATGTTATGTATGGCTCCCTGAGCCTTAAATAAAGTACTTGTGTCGTAGAGTCATGTTGTGATGCTTCGTTGTATTTGCACATATCGAGCATATTGTGTGTATGATTGAAATGCTTGGTATGTGTGGGATCTGACTATCTAGTTGTTTATCTTTAGTAGCCTCTCTTACCGGGAAATGTCTCCTAGTGTTACCGCTGAGCCATGGTAGCTTGCTACTGCTCTGGAACACTTAGGCTGGCCGGCATGTGTCCTTCTTCGTTCCTGTGTCTGTCCCTTCGGGGAAATGTCACGCTTTGAGTACCGGAGTCCTGTTAGCCCGCTACAGCCCGGTTTGCCGGAGTCCTGCTAGCCCAGTGCTACAGCCCAAACCCACTTGCTGATGACCGACACGTTCGAAGCTGGGTCATGGATGCATGTCCCTGTAAGTCTGTGCCACTTTGGGTTTACGACTAGTCATGTCAGCCCGGGCTCCTTATCATATGGATGCTAGCGACACTATCATATACGTGAGCCAAAAGGCGCAAACGGTCCCGGGCAAAGGTAAGGCGACACCCGTGGGAATACCGTGCGTGAGGCCGCAAAGTGATATGAGGTGTTACCGGCTAGATCGATGTGACATCGAGTCGGGGTCCTGACACCCCGCGTCGCCATCGGCTTGTCACCTCATCACCACTCGGCCGCCCCGCGTGTCGCCATCGGTTGGTCACCTCATCACCACTCGACCGCCCCACGCGTCATCATCGGTTGGTCACCTCATCACCACTCGGCCGCCCCGCGCGTCGCCACTTGGTTGCTCACCTCATCATGACTCGGCC
>NW_021286134.1:23019-27484 GCF_002162155.2 Triticum dicoccoides
GGCCGCCCCGCGTGTCGCCTTCGGTTGGTCACCTCATCACCACTCGACCGCCCCGCGAGTCATCATCGGTTGGTCACCTCATCACCACTCGCCCGCCCCGCGCGTCGCCACTTGGTTGGTCACCTCATCACCACTCGGCCGCCACACGTGTCGCCATCGGTTGGTCACCTTATCACCACTCGGCCGCCCCGCGCTTCGCCATCGGTTGGTCACTTGTCACATCCCTAGCTGCTGGTAGTGCTCTAGGCTAGCTTCATGTGTGCATCATGTTTAAATTCTGAAATTTGAACTGAGGGAAATTGGAAGCCTCAAAACCCTAAATAAAAGAAGGGCAGAAACCCTAAAAATCTCATTCATTGTTCCAAAATGCTCTTCTTAAATGTTTGATAATTTTTGGCAAGGGTTCTGGTCCCAACCAAAATATTGAACATTTTTAAGGATTTATTTTTGGGACTTTGGATTTAATTCATTAGCTATTTGAATTTGAATTATATTCATATAATTAGAATATAATTTCAAATACCCCTGAAATATTTTATGAGCTTTTGGAAAAGTCCATCTAGCAATATAAAATATTCAGAGGAGTTTTTGGCATTGTTTGGATTATTTTAAATTCAAAACAGTGGCAAAATAAATTAAATAAAAACAAAACAGAAGAAAAATATGAAACCGAACAGAACTTACCTGGCGGCCCAAGTGGCCGGCCCAGCCCACCACCACAGCCTCCCTGTCGTCTTCCTCCCTGGACAGGAGGACGAGCGCGTGCCCGCCGCGCGCTGGCCACGCGCCTCGCCAGCTCCTGCTTACCGCTCTCCCCCGACGCTCTGGACGCCCTGGACGTCGACACGCGGCCTCCCCGACCGCCCCTCACTCTCTCCCGAGCTCTCCCCCTCCTCTGTTCCTCTCTCCCTCTCGTGCCGAGCGCAGCCGTCGCCACCGACGCCGTTCGCCGCGGCCACCGGCCACCCCTCGCCTCGCCGATGCCTCCAGAAGAACCGCCGCGCCTTCTTCTTCGTCTCCACCAACCCATGTGACGCCGGAAGCCTCGGAGCGCCGTCCCCGACGCCTTCTTCCTCCTCGGGCCACCGAGATCGCCGGCGACCTCCCGTCGTCACCAGCCCCTCCCTAAGCCCACTGACCACCCCTGCGGACTCGACGTGAGCTCCTCTTCGTTTCCCCTCCGTATTTTCGTTCAATTTCGTGCCGTATCCATCGTCTCCGCCGAGCCCGAGAGCCCATTGCCGCCGGCCACGAGGTCGCCGTGGCTAGAGCTCACGCGCGTCACGTCCAAGCACACCACCATGCTCAGCACCACGCCAGGATCCCAAAACCCTAGTCTATCGCTCCTGTGGCGCACCGTAGCCACCGCCCGTGCCTCACCCGAACTCCGGCCGCCGCCGTCGTCATGATTGCCGTCGCCTCCGGCCACCTTAGCTTCTCCCGTCCGCCCTGTTAGATGCGCGCGAGTCTGGGCATCCCGTAGAGCCCATCCGTCGCTCTTTTGGTCATCGGAGGGCGAATCCCGGCGCTCTCCGCCGTCCCTGGCCTCGCCGGCGACGAGCCGCGGGTCAACTCCGGCGAGTAGACCCGGGTTTGACCCCCCTCTCTCTCACTGACATGCGGGCCCCGCCCGGCTAATCAAGTTAGGTTAGTATTAACTAAGTTAGATTAGTTAGTTAGACACTGACACTCGGGACCCACCGGTCAGGGGTTGACCGGGCTGTGCCACGTTGACCTGCTGACGTCATCGTGACGTCAGTATGACGCAGTAGTATTTTCTGGATTTAATATTATTCAGGAAATTTCAGAAAATAGCTAAAACTTCAATAAATCATAGAAAATTAACCGTAACTCCAAATTAAATAATTTATATATGAAAAATTATCAGAAAAATTCAAGGAATCCATCTGTACCATTTTCATGCATGTTAGAACAACTTATAGCTGCTGTTTAGCACAAATCATATAAAGGGCATTTAAATATCCACATATGGAGTTTGAATTTGAATCTTGGATTCAGACCAACTCCATTTAATCTGGTTTTAGTTGCATTAGCCCAAAACACATTCATATTGCCATGTCATGAGCATGCATCATATTGTGCATTGCATTGATTATGTTCCCTTCTGTGTTGCCGGTATTTGTCCCCTCTCGATAGACGTGATACCGATGATGTGATCGTTGACACTGATGAAGACTCAATGTTATCTTCAGAAGTGCCAGGCAAGCAAAACCCCCTTGTTCATTCCGATAAAATCCCACTCTCTCGCTCCTGCTCTCTTTTACTGCATTAGGACAACACCGATTCATCTGTTACTTGCTGCGGTAGCTGAACCCCTTTATCCTCTGCATGACCTGTCATTGCCACAGTAAATAGATGAAACCCACTAGCATGAGTAGGAGTTGTTTGAGCCCTGTTGTGCCTACTCATTCATGTTTGTTTGTCATGCCTGCTACTGCTTAGAGTTGAGTCAGGTCTGATTCATCGGGGATGAATCAGAGGTGTGTGAACATGTCCTACGGTGTGTGAGCTAAGCGTGTGAACACGATTTGGTAAAGGTAGCGGTGAGAGGCCATGTAGGAGTACATGGTGGGTTGTCTCATTGCAGCCGTCCTCAGGAACTGAGTTCTGTGTTTGTGATCCATGATTCAGCTACTACCATACATTGGGCCCTGAAATATGACCCCGCTCGACTTCTTATTCACCCTAGTCCTCTGTCCAGGAGTTGCAAGTAGTTTCTGGTGTTTGTAGCCTACTGGAGGCCGTGGACAGCGCTGACCGTAGGGGTGGGCTGTGATGCGGTAGGTACGTGGCCGGGTGTACCGAATACCCGTTAGGTATCTCGGGAACCCTGTTCACATCGTTCGGGGCCGTATGGGAAACCTCGGCCGGACTCCCTGCGGATGGAACCTGAATAGGCGATAAACCTGGACTAGAGGCTTAAGTGTTTAGGTAGGTCGTGGTCTACACCCACGTCGGCTTTCGCTTGAAGTCTGCCGAGCACATGTCGTGTGCAGACGCTAAGTGGTGGAAACATGTATGAAGAGGTACACCCCTGCAGGGTTATCATAATCTATTCGAATAGCCGCGTCCGCGGTAAAGGACTACTTGGTTGCCTATACAGTTCATAGACAAGTAAATGGAAACTGCTAAAAGCCTCAAGATAAGTGTGAGTGCCGAGGATGGCTCTTCCGTAGGAAGACGGAGGTGGATCCTCGGTAGTGTATTGAAGTGGTGAGTAGTGGACTCGTGTGCGCAAAACCATTTCAAGTTGGAGTATCGTAGGATAGTCTAGCCAAGAGTCAAAGCTGGCTTGCTGCAATAACTCCACCAACCCTTCTTGATAATATGCATGTATGTAGGATCTGATGTAAGTCTTGCTGAGTACCTTTGTACTCATGTTGCTATAATCTACATTTTACAGAAGACGCTGCAACCCCTTCTGATGGGTTCTATGTAGACGTTGACATCAACGAGTAGGCTAAAGGCCCAGGTGGTGACCCTGAGCTTGTGAAGGACCATGTAGTATAGCTAGGCTTTCCAAGCCTCTTTTATTTTACTAGTTGTCTGTACTCAGACAAGTTACTTCCGCTGCTGGTTTGTATGACTGTATGACTTGAGTGTTGGGTCGTGAGACCCGTACCTTTGTGTATGTTATGTATGGCTCCCTGAGCCTTAAATAAAGTACTTGTGTCGTAGAGTCATGTTGTGATGCTTCGTTGTATTTGCACATATCGAGCATATTGTGTGTATGATTGAAATGCTTGGTATGTGTGGGATCTGACTATCTAGTTGTTTATCTTTAGTAGCCTCTCTTACCGGGAAATGTCTCCTAGTGTTACCGCTGAGCCATGGTAGCTTGCTACTGCTCTGGAACACTTAGGCTGGCCGGCATGTGTCCTTCTTCGTTCCTGTGTCTGTCCCTTCGGGGAAATGTCACGCTTTGAGTACCGGAGTCCTGTTAGCCCGCTACAGCCCGGTTTGCCGGAGTCCTGCTAGCCCAGTGCTACAGCCCAAACCCACTTGCTGATGACCGACACGTTCGAAGCTGGGTCATGGATGCATGTCCCTGTAAGTCTGTGCCACTTTGGGTTTACGACTAGTCATGTCAGCCCGGGCTCCTTATCATATGGATGCTAGCGACACTATCATATACGTGAGCCAAAAGGCGCAAACGGTCCCGGGCAAAGGTAAGGCGACACCCGTGGGAATACCGTGCGTGAGGCCGCAAAGTGATATGAGGTGTTACCGGCTAGATCGATGTGACATCGAGTCGGGGTCCTGACACCCCGCGTCGCCATCGGCTTGTCACCTCATCACCACTCGGCCGCCCCGCGTGTCGCCATCGGTTGGTCACCTCATCACCACTCGACCGCCCCACGCGTCATCATCGGTTGGTCACCTCATCACCACTCGGCCGCCCCGCGCGTCGCCACTTGGTTGCTCACCTCATCATGACTCGGCC
>NW_021286134.1:28644-29459 GCF_002162155.2 Triticum dicoccoides
CATATTGTGTGTATGTTATTGAAATGCTTGGTATGTGTGGGATCTGACCATCTAGTTGTTTATCTTTAGTAGCCTCTCTTACCGGGAAATGTCTCCTAGTGTTTCCATTGAGCCTTGGTAGCTTGCTACTGCTCCGGAACACTTAGGCTGGCCGGCATGTGTCCTTCTTCGTTCCTGTGTCTGTCCCTTCGGGGAAATGTCACGCGATGAATACCGGAGTCCTGTTAGCCCGCTACAGCCCGGTTCACCGGAGTCCTGCTAGCCCAGTGCTACAGCCTGGATTCACTCGCTGATGACCGACACGTTCGATGCTGGGTCATGGATGCCTGTCCCTGTAAGTCTGTGCCACTTTGGGTTTACGACTAGCCATGTCAGCCCGGGCTCTTTATCATATGGATGCTAGCGACACTGTCATATACGTGTGCCAAAAGGCGCAAACGGTCCCGGGCAAAGGTAAGGCGACACTCGTGGGAATACCGTGCGTGAGGCCGCAAAGTGATATGAGGTGTTGCATGCTAGATCGATGTGGCATTGAGTCGGGGTCTTGACATCACCACATCACCACTCGGCCACCCCACGCGTCGCAACTTAGTTGGTCACCTCATCACCAATCGACCGCTCCACGCGTCGCCACTTGGTTGATCACCTCATCACCACTCGGCCGCCCATGCTTCACCATCGGTTGGTCACCTCATCACCACTCAGCGGCCCCGCATGTCGCCATCGGTTGGTCCCCTCATCACCACTCGGCCACCCCGCGCGTCGTCATCGGTTGGTCACCTCATCACCATTGGGCCGCCCAGGGCGACGCCATC
>NW_021286134.1:31256-31966 GCF_002162155.2 Triticum dicoccoides
GGCCACCCCGCGCGTCGTCATCGGTTGGTGACCTCATCACCATTGGGCCGCCCAGGGCGACGCCATCGGTTGGTCACCTCATCACCACTCGGCCGCCCAACGCATCGCCATCGGTTGGTCACCTCATCATCACTCAGTCGCCCGCGCGTCGCCACTCGGTGTGTCATCTCATCACCACTCGGCCGCGCCACGTGTCACCATTTGGTTGGTCGCCTTATCACCACTCGGAAGCCCCGTGCGTAGCCACTCCGCGGGACGCGTCAACTTCACTCGGACGCCCCGCGCGTCGTCACTCCACGGGACGTGTCTACTTCACTCAGACGCCCTGCGCCTCATCACTCCGCCGGACACGTCTACTTCACCCGGACGTCCCGCAGATCATCACTCTGTAGGACACGTTTACTTCACCCGGTCGCCCCGCGCATCGTCACTCCATGGGACGCGTCTACTTCACGCGGACGCCCCGAGCATCGTCACTCCGCGGGACGCGTCTACTTCACTCGGACGCCCCGCGCGTCGCCACTTGGTTGGTCACCTAATCAACACACGACCGCCCGCGGGTCGCCACTTGGTTGGTCACGTCATCACCACTCGGCCGCCCCGCGCGTCGCCATCAGTTGGTCACCTCATCACCACTTGGCCGCCCCGCGCGTCGCCATGGTTGGTCACCTCATCACCACACGACCGCCCCGCGCGTCGCCATCGGTTGG
>NW_021286134.1:32888-33486 GCF_002162155.2 Triticum dicoccoides
TCGGCCGCCGAACGCATCGCCATCGGTTGGTCACCTCATCACCACTCGGCCTCCCCGTGCGTCACCATCGGCTGGTCACCTCATCACCACTCGACCGCCCCGCGTGTCGCCATCAGTTGGTCACCTCATCACCACTCGGGCGAACTGCGCGTCGCCACTCGGTTGGTCACCTCATCACCACTCAGTCGCCCGCGCGTTGCCACTCGGTGTGTCATCTCATCACCACTCGGCCGCGCCACGCGTCACCATTTGGTTGGTCGCCTTATCACCACTCGAAAGCCCCGTGCGTAGCCACTCCACGGGACGCGTCAACTTCACTCGGACGCCCTGCGCGTCGTCACTCCACGGGACGTGTCTACTTCACTCAGACGCCCCGCGGCTCATCACTCCGCCGGACACGTCTACTTCACCCGGACGTCCCGCAGATCGTCACTCCGCGGGACACGTTTACTTCACCCGGTCTCCCCGCGCATCGTCACTCCGTGGGACGCATCTACTTCACGCGGACGCCCCATGCATCGTCACTCCGCGGGACGCGTCTACTTCACTCGGACGCCCCGCGCGTCGCCACTTGGTTGGTCACCTAATCACCACACGA
>NW_021286135.1:0-1185 GCF_002162155.2 Triticum dicoccoides
TCTATAAGCTAGTTCAAATAATTTTACACTAGAGTTGAACTAGCTCTATAGCCTAGTACAAATAATTTTACACTAGAGTTGAACTAGCACTATAAGCTAGTTTAAATAATTTTACACTAAAGTTGAACTAGCTCTATTGCCTAGTACAAATAATTTTACACTAGAGTTGAACTAGCTCTATAAGCTAGTTCAAATAATTTTACACTAGAGTTGACCTAGCTCTATAGCCTAATACAAATGATTTTACACTAGAGTGGAACTAGTTCTATAGCCTATTACAAATGATTTTACACTAGAGTTGGACTAGCTCTATAAGCTAGTTCAAATAATTTTACACTAGAGTTGAACTAGCTCTATAGCCTAGTACAAATAATTTTACACTAGAGTTGAACTAGCACTATAAGCTAGTTTAAATAATTTTACACTAGAGTTGACTAGCTCTATAAGCAAGTTGAAATAATTTTACACTAGAGTTGCACTAGCTCTATAACCTAGTACAAATAATTTTACACTAGAGTTGAACTAGCACTATAGCCTAGTATAAATAATTGTACACTAGAGTTGAACTAGCTCTATAGCCTAGTACAAATAATTTTACACTACAATTGAACTAGCTCTATAAGCTAGTTGAAATAATTTTACACTAGAGTTGACCTAGCTCTATAGCCTAATACAAATGATTTTACACTAGAGTTGAACTAGTTCTATTGCCTATTACAAATGATTTTACACTAGAGTTGAAGTAGCTCTATATGCTAGTTCAAATAATTTTACACTAGAGTTGAACTAGCTCTATAGCCTACTACAAATAATTTTACACTAGAGTTGAACTAGCACTATAAGCTAGTTGAAATAATTTTACACTAAAGTTGAACTAGCTCTATTGCCTAGTACAAATAATTTTACACTAGAGTTGAACTAGCTCTATAAGCTAGTTCAAATAATTTTACACTAGAGTTGACCTAGCTCTATAGCCTAATACAAATGATTTTACACTAGAGTGGAACTAGTTCTATAGCCTATTACAAATGATTTTACACTAGAGTTGGACTAGCTCTATAAGCTAGTTCAAATTATTTTACACTAGAGTTGAACTAGCTCTATAGCCTAGTACAAATAATTTTACACTAGAGTTGAACTAGCACTATAAGCTAGTTTAAATAATTTTACACTAGAGTTGACTAG
>NW_021286136.1:0-796 GCF_002162155.2 Triticum dicoccoides
ATAAGCTTTATACGAACTTGTGATAGGGAAGAAATAAAAGCGACAGACTGCATAATAAAGGTCTTTATCACAAGCGGCAATATAAAGTGACGTTCTTTTGCATTAAGATTTTGTGCATCCAACCATAAAAGCGCATGACAACCTATGCTTCCCTCTGTGAAGGGCCTATCTTTTACTTTTATCTTCTACCCTTATACAAGAGTCATGGTGATCATCACCTTTCCTTTTTACACTTTTTCCTTTGGCAAGCACTCTGTGTTGGAACGATGATATATATATATATATATATATATATATATATATATATATATATATATATATATATATATATATATATATATCCACTTGGATGTAGGTTTTCATAAATTATTATTGTTGACATTACCCTTGAGGTAAAAGGTTGGGAGGCGAAATTATAAGCCCCTATCTTTCTCTATGTCCGATTGAAACTTTGAAACCATAAATATCACATGAGTGTTAGCAATTGTGAAAGATTAAATGATAGTTGAGTGTGTGGAGTTTGCTAAACCAAAGCTCTTACATAGACCCTTCCCAAAAATAAGATGAATTGCAATTGTTTGATGACTAAGAGCATGGTTTGTTAGTTTTGAAGAAAGTTTATGATCTATACTTTAACTTGTTAATAGCTTGTTACTTGATCATGAAAAGTTTCATGAGTTGATCTACTATTATGATATATAATGATGCTTGAAAAAGTGATTGAAACTATCATTGATCAAACTTAAGCGCTTGCTAACATTCACACTTCATAAATTATTTCTTTTATCATTTACCT
>NW_021286137.1:0-937 GCF_002162155.2 Triticum dicoccoides
CCGTTGTTGTCAGGACTACATCACCTCCACCATGTGACACATCGCCCCCGAGAGTGGCTACATCATCTGAGTTGATCATAAGAGGTAATGACAAAGGTACTGATCTTCCATCTCTACATGAGAATGATGAATGCCTTGTCAATTTGAATGCACCATCTGATGAGCTACCCACTACTTTGATCACACCACCTATTTTAGAGGACTACGTTGATAATTTGACTTTGCCATGTGATCAAACAACTGAAATACCAACATTTTTGAGTGCACCCATTGAATTAACTATTGATGCAAAAGAACCAATGTTTAATCATTTTGATATGACCTCTAATCTTGGTGATGATTCTGTGTTGAATGACTTATTGCATGTTTGCTTATTTAAGCATGTTGTAGCATGTAAATTTGATGCAAGTAAGGTTTATTCACCAATGTTGGGATGGCTTAATGATGAACATTGTCAATCTTTTGAAATGAATAAGAGCTTCACTTATATGTGCAAACTGAGTTGCAATATTTTCATGCCTTCTACTTCTTGTGCTAATTTTTTTGGCTTTAGATTTTATGAACTATGCAAGTTACTCATCTATTCATGTGTCATATATGCAAAAATCAAGGAAAGTAAAAATGGATGACATATACATATACAACATGTACACCTTGTCTCTTTTGTTAGCCACATTTCAGATTAAGCAACGCCGAGGACGGCTTTATTTTCAAGAAGGGGAGGATGATGAGGACATGACTACCTTGGATATGACCAAAAATATTGCATATATGCATATTTGTCAGGTGATTTCTAGTGCAAACTATTCAATAATCTATTTATGTTATCCAGAACAAAAATACTTCACACACTTTTGTGTTTTGTCTAATTGCAGGTGTATGGGACATTTGTACAATCCACATATGAAGATAAGGAAGAAAGAGATGTTTATTTGCT
>NW_021286138.1:0-1376 GCF_002162155.2 Triticum dicoccoides
AAGTGGTGGTGGTGGGTGTCACAAATCCGTCAAGCAAATCTCAAATTCTTACCAGTTCTTACCCAGCAGCAGGCGGTGATCGGCAACCGTTGTAGTCAAAAACTCTCAAAGCTTGGATAGAGCGATTACCAGGGAGAGTCAAACGCACGACGTAGATGTATGTGGAGCTGGGAAGGCTTATAATATGGTAGCAAAAAGGGTCAGCAATAATCAATTCAGAGATGCAAAGTTGAATAAACGCTCAACGACGGTACTGTGCTGGTCCTAGGCTAGACTGTGCTAGAGACGCGAGCCTAGAACACTAACAAAATCACGGCGCGGCACGTAAACAAGGGAAAAGCACACTCTGAATTTTTTTTTCGCTCTTTTTTTTTTGCGCTCTCTTTTTTTTTTGCGCTGCTTTTTTTTTTGCAAAAAATCACTATAATGGCGAGTGTCTCAAAACTCTTCCTAGCTCAAACTGACAGGATGGGCACGAAATTTTTTCGACCAATTTTTTTTTTCGGCTGCCCGGACCCAAAAACTGGAAACGGGTCAAAAAAAACTTCCTATAATGGCACTGTCTCAAAACACTCAGAAACACCTAAAAATAGGATAGCCAGAAATTTTTTCGAAAAATGCGTTTTCGAAAAATTTTGGGCCTAAACGGAGCGTGGCTACCCGACTCTTTTTTTTCCGAAACCTACTCCGGCAAGGAAACACGAATCGGAATCTAGATGGATCCCGAAAACAAACCTAATAAGCAAAGCACTCGGATTGGTGGTGGATATATGGTGGTGGTATATGGCAGCGGTGGTGGTAGCGGTGGTAGTATATGGATATGGATCGGTGGTGGTATATGGACACGGATTGGTGGTGGTATATGGATACGGATTCGGTGCGGTGGTGGTAGATGGCAGGGGCGATGATGATGGTGCGGCGGTGGCGTGACAACTTATGACCAGAACTCGAAACTCTAAAAGACTAGACTCTAAGACCAGCAACTAGACACGACGATGCAACCGCAAATTCAACAAAGCAAAACCCTAAAAAGATTATGCAAGGCTCAGATTGGTTCGGATATGATGAACTAACCCTAAATTTTTTTTTGTGGCTTTTTCGTGGACTATAGGTATGAAGAGCAGACTCGATCTAAACTACTAAAAAACTGTAAAATCTCACCGAGCAACCTGGAAATCTGATACCACTTGATAGAGGCAAAGGTGTCCCGTCTTTCGATGAGAAGGTGGATTTCGCTTTGGTGGAAGTCGACTTTGACGATCCGACTACGAACGTGCGAGGACGTCGCGCCTTAGCAATCGCTAAACCAACTCCGAGAGGTTATTGACCACGCCGGAGCACGATCAACCTGACCACGAGGGTCTGTTTCCTGCGAG
>NW_021286139.1:0-992 GCF_002162155.2 Triticum dicoccoides
ACTCGTATCGATGCTTAAAAGTCTGTCCGAATCATGTTAGCAATTGCCGCATTTTATGATTATGAAATTTGGCAGATGGATGTCAAAACTGCATTCCTGAATGGATTTCTGGAAGAAGAGTTGTATATGATGCAACCGGAAGGTTTTGTCGATCCAAAGGGAGCTAACAAAGTGTGCAAGCTCCAGCGATCCATTTATGGACTGGTGCAAGAATCTCGGAGTTGGAATATACGCTTTGATAAGTTGATCAAAGCATATAGTTATTGTACAGACTTACAGTGAAGCCTGTATTTACAAGAAAGTGAGTGGGAGAACTACAACATTTCTGATAAGTATATGTGAATGACATATTGTTGATCGGAAATAATGTAGAATTATTCTGCAAAGCATGAAAGGATACTTGAATAAAAGTTTTTCAAAAGAAAGATCTTGGTGAAGCTGCTTACACATTGAGCATCAAGATCTATATAGATAGATGAAGACGCTTGATAAGATTTTTTTCAATGAATACATACCTTGATAAATTTTTGAAATAGTTCAAAATGGAACAGTCAAAGAAGGAGTTCTTGCCTGTGTTGCAAGGTGTTAAGTTGAGTAAGACTCAAAGCCCGACCACGGCAGAAAATAGAAAGAGAATGAAAGTCATTCCCTATGCCTCAGTCATAGGTTCTATAAAGTATGCCATGCTGTATACCAGATCTATTGTATGCCATACCACTGAGTTTGGCAAGGGAGTACAATAGTGATCTAGGAGTAGATCACTGGAGAGCGGTCAAAATTGTCCTTAGTGGAATAAGGATATGTTTCTCGATTATGGAAAAAGGTTCGTCGTAAAAGGTTACGCCGATGCAAGTTTGACACTAATCTAGATAACTCTAAGTCTTGATCTAGATACATATTGAAAGTGGGAGCAATTAGCTAGAGTAGCTCCGTGCAGAGCATTGTAGACATAGAATTCGCAAAATACTTACGGATCTGTATATGACATACCC
>NW_021286140.1:0-1378 GCF_002162155.2 Triticum dicoccoides
CACTGCTTCACAGACAGGTACTCTGGAACGTCTCCGGAGCAGGACCTATCGAGAAGGAACGGTGCCGGCAATCAATACACAATCATATGCAACAATATGATGCATGAACATGGCATGTAGATGTGATGCTGTTGAGCTAATGCAACTAGTGTTCAATTGGTTTGAAGTCCATTTGAACCAAAGGTTCAAATGCATTTCTAAATTAGGTCTCTTATATATGCCATAATGTGTTTTCCCATATTCAGCATGTATAAGTTGGTTTTTCATGCATGAAACTAGTACAGATGGAAAGGTTGCATTTTTCTGATAATTTTTCATATATAAATTATTTAAATCTGAGCTACGGTTGAATTGATATGAATTTTTGAAGTTTAAATCAATTTCTGGATTTTCTGAATTATTTTAATTCCAGAAAATGTATAATTGCGTCAGCATGACGTCATCATTGCATCAGCGGGTCAACGCGGCTGTCCAGGTCAATCCTGACGTGTGGGACCCACACGTCAGTGACACTGGGGTTAACCCCGAGTCAAACCCGGGCTGGTTAGCTTTGACTAAGCCCTGGGGCCCACTTGTCAGCGTCAGTAGGTGGGGGATTAGTGACTAATTAGCTAAGCCACGTCAGCCCGCCGGAGTTCTGGCCGGCGGCGACCATTAGCGCGGCGGCGACTCGCCGGACTTGCGTTACAGACGGCGTTTGATCGCGCGAAGACCACCGGGGCGTAGCCCGTCTTCGTCCGCAACCAGGGGAGCTGATGGGGGGCTGCGGGGGCGCCGGAGCTCGCCGGAGCAGAGCTCAGGGCGGCGGCCGGAGTTTGGCTGTGTTCGGGGACGCGGCTGCAACGTGCAAACGCGCGAACTAAAACGCTAGCGGGGCACTACGAGGTGCGGCGAGAGTGCTAGGTGCACTGGCGTGGCCAAAAGGTCGCCGGAGCAACGCCGGCGACAAGCTCGAGCGGAGGCGAGCTTCGGCCATGGCGGAGCTAAGGCCTAGACGGCGCAAACGGACACGGGGAGGAGGGGGTTCGGTGCGGGGGCTCACCGCGGAACCAGCGAGCGCGAGGGCGAGGTCGGGGATGCCCGGTAGCTCCCGAATCGCCGGCGAGGGTCCACGGCGGCCGGAGTCGAATTTGGCGACGGCGACGGCTCCACGGGGCATCCGGAGGGGCACGGCTTGACGGGGAGCTTCAGGGCGGAGGAGCGGAGCTTTCGCGTGTGTCGGGGAGGCGAGGGGAGGTCGGTGGTGATGGCTATGGCGAGCGGCGGCGGCGGTGGTTCTCGGGTGAGAGAGAGAGAGAGCAGGGGGAGAAGAGGAGGGCGAGGGAGAGTGAGAGCGGTGCGGGGCAGCTGCGTGGCTTCGTCCGGGGCATCGAGGGAG
>NW_021286141.1:0-1212 GCF_002162155.2 Triticum dicoccoides
TTTCCACAAGACGTGCCACCGGGATTACCGCCTATTCGAGGGATTGAGCATCAGATTGACTTAATTCCCGGTGCTTCACTGCCAAACCGTGCACCATACCGTACCAATCCAGAGGAGACGAAGGAGATTATGCGTCAAGTACAAGAGCTTCTCGACAAAGGTTATATACGCGAATCCCTTAGTCCTTGTGCTGTTCCTATTATTCTAGTGCCGAAAAAGGATGGTACATCACGTATGTGTGTTGATTGTAGAGACATTAATAATATTACTATTCGTTATCGTCATCCTATTCCTAGGCTAGATGATATGCTTGATGAATTGAGTGGCTCTACAATATTCTCCAAAGTTGATTTGCGTAGTGGCTACCATCAAATTCGTATGAAATTGGGAGATGAATGGAAAACAACATTTAAAACTAAGTTTGGATTATATGAGTGGTTAGTCATGCCTTTTGGGTTAACTAATGCACCTAGTACTTTCATGAGATTAATGAACGAAGTTTTACGTGCTTTCATTGGACGATTTGTGGTAGTTTACTTTGATGACATATTGATTTATAGCAGATATTTGGAAGAACATTTGGAACATTTACGTGCTGTTTTTATTGCTCTACGTGATGCACTTTTGTTCGGTAACCTTGGGAAGTGCACCTTTTGCACCGACCGAGTATCTTTTCTTGGCTATGTTGTTACTCCACAGGGAATTGAAGTTGATAAAGCCAAGATTGAAGCTATTGAGAGTTGGCTGCAGCCCAAAACGGTCACACAAGTGAGGAGTTTTCTTGGCCTCGCTGGATTCTATAGGCGTTTTGTGAGAGATTTTAGCACCATTGCTGCACCTCTCAATGAGCTTACAAAGAAAGATGTGCCTTTTCTTTGGGGTACCGCACAGGAAGAAGCCTTCACGGTATTGAAAGATAAGTTGACACATGCTCCTTTACTCCAACTTCCTGATTTTAATAAGACTTTTGAGCTTGAATGTGATGCTAGTGGAATTGGATTAGGAGGTGTGTTATTACAAGATGGCAAACCTGTTGCATACTTTTCTGAAAAATTGAGTGGGCCTAGTCTGAATTATTCTACTTATGATAAAGAATTATATGCTCTTGTTCGGACTTTAGAAACATGGCAACATTATTTATGGCCCAAAGAATTTGTTATACATTCTGATCATGAATCTTTGAAACATATTAAAAGTCAAGCTAAACTGAAT
>NW_021286142.1:0-873 GCF_002162155.2 Triticum dicoccoides
CGACAAACTTGTTCCACATTCTTCCTTCGTTACAATTCTGCATTACATCTTTAAAATCAGCATCATGCACATATTGATCTTTGATGGTCTCCAAACCAAATATTGTGAAGTCAAGTTGTGAAAGCATAGTATAGCGACGAGACAATGCATCAGCAATAACATTTTCTTTTCCCTTCTTGTGTTTAATGACATAAGGGAAAGTCTCAATGAATTCAACCCATTTAGCATGTCTACGATTCAGTTTAGCTTGACTTTTAATATGTTTCAAAGATTCATGATCAGAATGTATAACAAATTCTTTGGGCCATAAATAATGTTGCCATGTTTCTAAAGTCCGAACAAGAGCATATAATTCTTTATCATAAGTAGAATAATTCAGACTAGGCCCACTCAATTTTTCAGAAAAGTATGCAACGGGTTTGCCATCTTGTAATAACACACCTCCTAATCCCTCGAATTAAGTCAATCTGATGCTCAATCCCTCGAATAGGCGGTAATCCCGGTGGCACGTCTTGTGGAAAGACGTCAGCGAACTCCTGCAAAATGTTAGTGACAGCAGGAGGCAAAGAGGAAGGCACGTCCTCGAATGAAAATAATGCCTCTTTGCACACAAAAGCATAGCAAACAGATTTGCTGAAATCTAGCTCATCAATATCAGATTTTGTGGCAAATAAACATGCACTTTTCAATTTAATTTCAGAAGCAACACTAGATGGTTTATTATTAGGCTTCATTTGTTGCTCAAATTCTTTTGCCACAATCTGATTTTCACTCTTATTCGTCTCCTGTTTTGCTTTATTAGCTCTATTAATATCATCTTTCAAAATGGAATCAGGAGTCATAGGAAGCAAAGTAATATTTTTATCCTTATGA
>NW_021286143.1:0-975 GCF_002162155.2 Triticum dicoccoides
GCCCAGCACGCGTCTCCGGGGTGTGCCCCCCCCCCTCACGGACGCCGCCGCCGCCGGCACCTGGAGGGGGGAAACGGACGCGTCGGGTCTACACGGAGTGGATGTAGCTGTGGGTTTGGCCCGGATGTTGCTCCAAAGTGTTCCTCTGGGCCGACCTAACACAACCGGGTGGAGAGGTCCACTGGTCAAAGCCCGTCTGTGCAAAGTCAAAGGGCTAGATCCCGTGGTCAACCGCTCCAGGGTTACGCGGGACGGGGGCCCTGGGGGGTAGCAATGCCACCGGAGCGTCGTAGCGGGCCCTCATACATGCGGGGTGGTGTTGTGGCATGTCCGAAGAGACGGCACGCGTCTCCGGGTTGTGGCCCCCCTCACGGACGGCAATGAAACGGTAGTAGACGTTCTGCGGTAACGATGCAGCGTGAATATTATTAAATACTTGGAGCGCTATAAAATCATGAGTTTTTACACAACGTGGGCACATGTGCTATAGGACTGATGGTAATTTTTCATAATTTTTTGTGATGGAGAAGTATCTGAACACTTCCCTCTATACGGATTGCTCTTCGCACGTCTACGACTGTGGCCGGCGGCCTCCGGGGGCTAGCATACCGTCAAATCTTGCGTAGGCGGCCTCTCACAAATCTGGAAGTGTTGAGGCGGTTGCAAACGCCCAGCACGCGTCTCCGGGGTGTGCCCCCCCCCCCTCACGGACGCCGCCACCGCCGGCACCTGGAGGGGGGAAACGGACGCGTCGGGTCTACACGGAGTGGATGTAGCTGTGGGTTTGGCCCGGATGTTGCTCCAAAGTGTTCCTCTGGGCCGACCTAACACAACCGGGTGGAGAGGTCCATTGGTCAAAGCCCGTTTGTGCAAAGTCAAAGGGCTAGATCCCGTGGTCAACCACTCCAGGGTTAGGCGGGACGGGGGCCCTGGGGGTAGCAATGCCACTGGAGCGTCGTAGCGGGCCCTCATACA
>NW_021286144.1:0-1141 GCF_002162155.2 Triticum dicoccoides
TCGACAACCATGGAAATCACTTCGGGACCCCAAAACAGTGAGCAATAGTCCACGAAACGGGCCAGAATCGACCAAAACTGCGAGTGTTGATGACCAACACGTAAGTACACCTTGGAGTTTGACAACCATGGAAATCGCTCTGGGACCCCAAAACGGTGAGTAATAGTCCATGAAACGGGCCAGAATCGGCCAAAACTGCGAGTGTTGATGGCCAACACGTAAGCACACCTTGGGGTTCAACAACTATGAAAATCGCTTCGGGACCCCAAAACGTTGAGTAATAGTCCACGAAACGGGTCAGAACTGGACAAAACTGTAAGAGTTGACGACGAACACATAAACGCACCCCGGGGTTCATCAATCGTGGAAATCGCTCTGGGTCCCCAAAACGCTGAGTAATAGTGCACGAAACGGACAAGAATCAGCCAAATATGTGAGTGTTGATGACCGACATATAAACGCACCCCAGGGTTCGTCAATCATGGAAATGACTCGGGGACCCCAAAACAGAGTAATAGTCCAAGAAACGGGCCAGAATCGGCCAAAACTGTGATTGTTGATGACCGACACGTAAGCACACCTTGGGGTTCAACAACTGTGGAAATCGCTTTGGGACCCCAAAACAGTGAATAATTGTCCACAAAACGGGTCAGAATTGGACAAAACTGTGAGTGTTGGCGACGGACACATAAACGAACCCCGGGGTTCATCAATCGTGGAAATCGCTCCGGGTCCCCAAAACGCTGAGTAATAGTGCATGAAACCGCAAGTAATAGTCCATGAAACGAGAATCGCTTTGGGACCGCAAAACGATGAGTAATAGTCCATGAAACGGGCCAGAAACGGCTAAAACCGCGAATGTTGACGACAACATGTAAATGCACCCGGGGTTCGACAACCATGCAAATCACTCCGGGACCCCAAAACAGTGAGCAATTGTCCATGAAAAGGGCCACAATCGGCCAAAACGGCGAGTGTTGATGACCAAGAAGCACACCTTGGAGTTTGACAACCATGGAAATCGCTTTGGGACCCCAAAACGGTGAGTAATAGTCCATGAAACGGGCCAGAATCGGCCAAAACTGCGAGTGTTGATGACCAACACGTAAGCACACCTTGGGGTTCAACAACTATGAAAATC
>NW_021286145.1:0-6480 GCF_002162155.2 Triticum dicoccoides
CTAGCGGTAGATCTTCACGAAGTAGGCGATCTCCTTGCCCTTACAAACTCCTTGGTTCAACTCCACAATCTTGTCGGAGGCTCCCAAGTGACACCTAGCCAATCTAGGAGACACCACTCTCCAAGAAGTAACAAATGGTGCGTTGATGATGAACTCCTTGCTCTTGTGCTTCAAATGATAGTCTCCCCAACACTCAACTCTCTCTCATAGGATTTGGATCTGGTGGAAAGAAGATTTGAGTGGAAAGCAACTTGGGGAAGGCTAGAGATCAAGATTCATATGGTAGGAGTGGAATATCTTGGCCTCAACACATGAGTAGGTAGTTCTCTCTCAGAGATAGGATGCTGGAAGTGTAGGTTTGTTCTGATGGCTCTCTTCATGAATGAAGAGGAGGTGGAGGGGTATATATAGCCTCCACACAAAATCTAACCGTTACACACAATTACCAAACTCGGTGGGACCGAATCAATAAACTCGGTAAGACCGATTTAGTAAACCTAGTGACCGTTAGGGTTTTCGGTGGGACCGACATGCAAATCGGTAGGACCGATATGGTTAGGGTTAGGGCATAACGTAATCTTGGTGAGACCGATTACACAAACTCGGTGAGACCGACTTTGGTAACTAGCTAACCAGAGAGTTGGTCAGGCAAACTTGGTTGGACCGATTACTCAAACTCGATGGGACCGATTTGGTAATGAGTCAACCAGGAAGTTTGCATTGTAATCTCGGTAGTACCGATTGCTCAAACTCGGTGAGACCGATTTTGATAATGGACATACACAGAGAGATTACAATCCCATCTCGGTGAGACTGAGATCCCTATCGGTGAGACCGATTTGCCTAGGGTTTGTGGCAGTGGCTATGACATCAAAACTCGGTGGCGCCAGATAGAAAGAATCGGTGGGGCCGAGTTTGAATTTAGGTTTAGGACATATGTGTGGAAATGGGAAAGTAGTTGAGGGTATTTGGAGCATATCACTAAGCACTAAAGCAAGAGGCTCATTAAGCAACACCTCATCCCTTCTTGATAGTATTGACTTTTCCTATAGACTCAATGTGATCTTGGATCACTAAAATGTAAAATGAAGAGTCTTGAGCTTGAAGCTTGAGCCAATCCTTTGTCCTTAGCATCTTGAAGGAGTTCCCACATCCTTTAGTCCATGCCACTCCAATGTTAAACTTGTCTGAAATGTACTAGATAAAAGTGTTAGTCCAACAAGAGATATGTTGACATTAATTACCAAAACCACCTAGGGAGCACTTGTGCTTTCAATCTCCCCCTTTTTGGTAATTGATGATAACACACATCAAAGCTTTAGGTAAAGGTATAAAGAATAGCAAGTAAAGCTTTGGAAAGACATGTAACAAGCATGGGCTCCCCCTGCATGTATGCAATCATGTGAACATGGAATATATAAGCATGTGAGAGCATAACCATGATAGAGCAGGCAATGTGTTACATGTATCTTGGCCATATGCATCAGAGCAAAAAGTATTAAAGGAAATACCTTCATGCCCATGAGTCCTTCTTGCAAACAGTATGTACATCATCAAGAATTCCTCATACACATGATTGTGATGCATATACTTACCTTGTAGTCTTGAGTTGGCTTAGGATGGAATGAACCTGTGTAAACAAGGTTAGATAACATAGATACATCTACTAGCCAGAGCAAACAGAAGAAACCACAAGAATACCAAGACTGGGATGACATGTAGAGAGTGAGTACTAAGTACCATATTTGATTAGACATGTCCCCAAGAGTAAAGATATGCAATGAATTTGAATGATTTCTTTCCCTTAGATGTCTTGCTCCCCCTGAATCTAGCATGGGATATTGGGAGAAGATAGGGAACAGAAAATCAGAGCTGGAAGATATATAAATGAATCGAGCTAATGCAAGCTAATGCAAGCTAATGCAAACAAGCACATATGAACATGTCTTTCCCCTCAAGAAGACATGTGGCATCTCTCCTCTTGAACACCAAGCATCTGGGATCCTTGAGAAATACTTTCTACTTGAGTATTCTCTCCCCCTGGAGATCTCTTTCTCCCCCTGAGGAGGTGATATATTTTCTAATGTGATCTCTCTCTAAATGATAAGCTTTGATGTGATCTCTCTCTCCCCCTTTGACATCAATTTCCAAGCAGGGTTTGATCCTTGAGCCACAGCACAAAGCATTTATAAAAATGTGATTCTTGTAGAAGACAAGATTCATTGAGTGGAGCTGGATTAAAAGAAACACAAAATAAGTGGCAGACTGTTTTCCTGGTTGGACCGAAAGGATTCGGTTGGACCGAAAATAACAAATCGGTGGAACCGAGTTCATCACAGAGAAAACACTTGTCACCTCAGCTCACTAGACTAATAATATCTCACAAAGATTTGCAAGGAATTAACTGAATGATATGCAATGAATTGGATGCAGAAAATGCAGAACAGAAAGAAATCTAGATGAAGTTTTCTTTGAAAGGGGAAACAAATATGCATGAGTCAAATGCAAAAACACAGAAAAGAACACAAGAGAACTTCATCTAGAGATGGTCGGCGACAAAGTCACCTATGTTAGAGTATATTTACTTAGGAGTCAAGTGAGATCACTTGATCATATGTCATACTCATCGTTTAAGCTCAAAATGGGGTTGCCATTTTTCGTTTAAGCATCTTGATGTATTCACATCTTGTCGAGTTGCTTTAGCTCATGACTTGGAGTAAAGCTTCTCTAAGATGGAATAACATACCTTGGTTGGTGGTGTTGTCCATGTAGTTGAACTTGTGTGGGTTTCTCAAGGTTGATGTAGCTCATCAAGAATTTGGAGCACCAGTTGGAATTTGAGTCCATCTACCTACATGGGTTAGTTCTTGCAAGGAAGAGCACTTGTGTATCCAAAAATGACAATCATGAAGCTCAACATAGAATTTGTCAAAGGATATGTTTGAATGCTTTCGTGATTCCTTGGCTTCAATCACCTTAGTGTAGAGACTTGGTGATATAGATATTGCTCAAGGTATGAGTAGGTTACAACCTCATGGAATTAGATTCATCCAAGTACCTACATGGGTTAGATAACATGGAAGATACAAATATATCCAAGACATAAGATTTTCATCATAAGAGAGATATCAAGGATTAGTCATAAGCTCATGTCTTACATGTATCCAATGGAGTTTCTACTCCAAGTTTGAAGCATCAATGATGTTAAATTCTCCTCTCAACCTGCAAAACACTTTCTCATCAAGAGGTTTTGTCAGGACCCCGACTCAATGCCACATCGATCTAGCATGTAACACCTCATATCACTTTGCGGCCTCACGCACGGTATTCCCACGGGTGTCGCCTTACCTTTGCCCGGGACCGTTTGCGCCTTTTGGCACACGTATATGATAGTGTCTCTAGCATCCATATGATAAGGAGCCCGGGCTGACATGGCTAGTCATAAACCCAAAGTGGCACAAACTTACAGGGACAGGCATCCATGACCCAACATTGAACGTGTCGGTCATCAGTGAGTGAATCCAGGCTGTAGCACTAGTCTAGCAGGACTCCGGTAAACCGGGCTGTAGCGGGCTAACAGGACTCCGGTATTCATCGCGTGACATTTCCCCGTAGGGACAGACATAGGAACGAAGAAGGACACATGCCGGCCAGCCTAAGTGTTCCGGAGCAGTAGCAAGCTACCATGGCTCAGTGGAAGCACTAGGAGACATTTCTCGGTAAGAGAGGCTACTAAGGATAAACTACTAGATAGTCAGATCCCACACATACCAAGCATTTCAATAACATACACACAATATGCTCGATATGTGCAAATACAACATGGCATCACAACATGACTCTATAGCTCAAGTATTTTATTCAATAGGCTCCAAGGAGTGAGATATTACAAACATGGGTCTCATGACCCAACATTCAGAGCATACAGATCAAGCACATGCGGAAGCTTATCATGTCTGAGTACAGACATCTACAAATGAAAAAGGCTGAAAAGCCTGACTATCTACCAGATCCTATCGAGGGCACAAGATCATAGCTGAGGTAACAAGCTAAACGTCGAAGTCCACATGGAACTACTAGCGAGACTGAAGTCTCTCTGCAAAAACATAAAATAGGCAAACGTGAGTACAAATGTACCCAGCAAGACTTACATCAGAACTAACTACATATGCATCATTATCAACAAAGGGGATGGTGAGGTTTAACTGCAGCAAGCCAGCTTTGACTCAGTGGCTATCCTAAACTACGACTGCAAGTAACTCTTTTGAGGTGGCACACACGAGTCCACATATTCACCATATCAATACACCACTACGGATCCGCTCCAGTCTCCCTACGAGAACGCCATCCATAGCACTCACGCTTATCTTGTGCATTTTAGAGTATCCACTTTCACTTGTCTATGAACTGTACAGGCAACCCAGAAGTCCTTCACCGCGGACACGGCTATTCGAATAGATGATGTTAACCCTGTAGAGGTGTACTTCTTCACACACGCTCTCACCACTTACCGTCGTTTACACGACATGTACTCGGCAACCTTCAAGCGGAAGCCCAACGAGGGTGTCGGCCACGACCTACCTAAACACTCAAGTCTCTAGTCCAGGTTTATCGCCTATTCGGGTTCCATCCGTGAGGAGATCCGGTCGGAGTTTCGCTCACAACCCCAAACGATGTGTGCAGGGTTCCTAAGACACCAAACGGGCGCCCGGTACACCGTGCCACGTGCCTACCGCATCATAGCCCACCCCTCCGGTCAGCGCTGCGCACGGCCTCCAGCATACTACAAACACCAGAAACTACTTGCAACTCCTGGACAGAGGACAAGGGTGAATAAGAAGCCGAGAGGGTCCATTGGTTTCGGGTCCAATGCATGGTAGTATCTGTTTCATGGATCACAAATACAGAACTTAGTTCCTGAGGACAGTTTCAATGAGACAACCCACCATGTACTCCTACATGGCCTCTCATCGCTACCTTTACCAAATCGTGTTCACACTCTTTGCTCACACACACAGTAGGACATGTTCACGCACCTCTGATTCATCCCGGATGAATCAGACCTGACACAACTCTAAGGAATAGCAGGCATGACAAACAAGCATAAATGAGTTGGCACATCAGGGCTCAAACAACTCCTACTCATGCTAGTGGGTTTCATCTATTTACTGTGGCAATGACAAGTCATGCAGAGGATAAAGGGGTTCAGCTACCGCAGCAAGTAACAGATGAATCGCTGTTGTCCTAATGCAGTAAAAGAGAGCAGGAGCGAGAGAGTGGGATTGTATTGGAATGAACAAGGGGGTTTTGCTTGCCTGGCACTTCTGAAGATACTATATTTCTTCATTGGTGTCATCGATCACATCGTCGGTACACGTCTTACTGAGAGGGGACAAGCACCGACAAACAAAGAAGAAGCACAATCAATGCAATGCACAATATGATGCATGATCATGACATGGCAATATGCCATGGTTTGAGCTAATGCAACTAGCAGCAAGTTAAATGAAGTTGGTTTGAACCCTAGGTTCAAATTCAAACTCCACATGAGGCATTTCAAATGCCATTTATTCAATTTGTTGTATGCAGCAGATTTAAGTTGCTCAAACATGCATGAAAATGGTACAAATGGACAGATTGGATTTTTCTGATCATTTTTCATATATAATTCATTCCAATCTGAGTTATGGATTATTTTCTATGAATTTTTGAAGTTTGCTACATTTTCTGGAATTTCCTATATAAGAATAAATCCAGTAAATGCTTTATTGCATCAGCAGTGCATCAGGGTGACGTCAGCGGTCAACGGGGCTGGTCCAGGTCAAACTGACCCGTGGGCCCTGCGTGTCAGTAGTTAGTTTAACTAACTAATATTAGTTAGTGCTAACCTAAATTAATTAGCAGAGCGGGCCCCACTTGTCATTGACTCAGGGGGGAGTCAACCTGGGCCCACCCAGTCAAGGTCAACGGGTCAAACCCGCCGGTGTCATGACGCCGGTGAGGCCAGACACGGCGGTGCACTGCGGGATCCGCTTACAGGGCGCCGTTTGGCGCGCGAAGCACAGCTACGGGATGCGGACGCTCGTCCGCATCCAACCGTGGTGGTGGCGCGGCCGGGGAGTGGCCGGAGTGGTGCCGGTGACAAGCTCGGCGGTGGCCGAAGCTCGGGTGCAAGTGGGGATGGGGCTGCGGTGCGCAAACGAGCGCGGCCAGGTGCCATGGAGGCTCTACGCGATGCGGGGAGCGCGTTGGGCGCATGCCCGGGACCAAATGGTCACCGGAGCATCACCGGCGATGAGTGCGGGCGGCGGCGCGTCCGGGTGAGTGCAGTGTGGTCGCTATGGTGCGCGGCACAGCAAACGGAGAGGGGGAGGATAGGCAGAAGCTCACGGTGATCGTCGTGGGGTGGACGGCGAGCTCGGGGGATGACCGCAGCAAACGGGGCGGCGGAGGCGATCTCGGCGGCCGCAGGTTGAAGAC
>NW_021286146.1:0-6480 GCF_002162155.2 Triticum dicoccoides
CTAGCGGTAGATCTTCACGAAGTAGGCGATCTCCTTGCCCTTACAAACTCCTTGGTTCAACTCCACAATCTTGTCGGAGGCTCCCAAGTGACACCTAGCCAATCTAGGAGACACCACTCTCCAAGAAGTAACAAATGGTGCGTTGATGATGAACTCCTTGCTCTTGTGCTTCAAATGATAGTCTCCCCAACACTCAACTCTCTCTCATAGGATTTGGATCTGGTGGAAAGAAGATTTGAGTGGAAAGCAACTTGGGGAAGGCTAGAGATCAAGATTCATATGGTAGGAGTGGAATATCTTGGCCTCAACACATGAGTAGGTAGTTCTCTCTCAGAGATAGGATGCTGGAAGTGTAGGTTTGTTCTGATGGCTCTCTTCATGAATGAAGAGGAGGTGGAGGGGTATATATAGCCTCCACACAAAATCTAACCGTTACACACAATTACCAAACTCGGTGGGACCGAATCAATAAACTCGGTAAGACCGATTTAGTAAACCTAGTGACCGTTAGGGTTTTCGGTGGGACCGACATGCAAATCGGTAGGACCGATATGGTTAGGGTTAGGGCATAACGTAATCTTGGTGAGACCGATTACACAAACTCGGTGAGACCGACTTTGGTAACTAGCTAACCAGAGAGTTGGTCAGGCAAACTTGGTTGGACCGATTACTCAAACTCGATGGGACCGATTTGGTAATGAGTCAACCAGGAAGTTTGCATTGTAATCTCGGTAGTACCGATTGCTCAAACTCGGTGAGACCGATTTTGATAATGGACATACACAGAGAGATTACAATCCCATCTCGGTGAGACTGAGATCCCTATCGGTGAGACCGATTTGCCTAGGGTTTGTGGCAGTGGCTATGACATCAAAACTCGGTGGCGCCAGATAGAAAGAATCGGTGGGGCCGAGTTTGAATTTAGGTTTAGGACATATGTGTGGAAATGGGAAAGTAGTTGAGGGTATTTGGAGCATATCACTAAGCACTAAAGCAAGAGGCTCATTAAGCAACACCTCATCCCTTCTTGATAGTATTGACTTTTCCTATAGACTCAATGTGATCTTGGATCACTAAAATGTAAAATGAAGAGTCTTGAGCTTGAAGCTTGAGCCAATCCTTTGTCCTTAGCATCTTGAAGGAGTTCCCACATCCTTTAGTCCATGCCACTCCAATGTTAAACTTGTCTGAAATGTACTAGATAAAAGTGTTAGTCCAACAAGAGATATGTTGACATTAATTACCAAAACCACCTAGGGAGCACTTGTGCTTTCAATCTCCCCCTTTTTGGTAATTGATGATAACACACATCAAAGCTTTAGGTAAAGGTATAAAGAATAGCAAGTAAAGCTTTGGAAAGACATGTAACAAGCATGGGCTCCCCCTGCATGTATGCAATCATGTGAACATGGAATATATAAGCATGTGAGAGCATAACCATGATAGAGCAGGCAATGTGTTACATGTATCTTGGCCATATGCATCAGAGCAAAAAGTATTAAAGGAAATACCTTCATGCCCATGAGTCCTTCTTGCAAACAGTATGTACATCATCAAGAATTCCTCATACACATGATTGTGATGCATATACTTACCTTGTAGTCTTGAGTTGGCTTAGGATGGAATGAACCTGTGTAAACAAGGTTAGATAACATAGATACATCTACTAGCCAGAGCAAACAGAAGAAACCACAAGAATACCAAGACTGGGATGACATGTAGAGAGTGAGTACTAAGTACCATATTTGATTAGACATGTCCCCAAGAGTAAAGATATGCAATGAATTTGAATGATTTCTTTCCCTTAGATGTCTTGCTCCCCCTGAATCTAGCATGGGATATTGGGAGAAGATAGGGAACAGAAAATCAGAGCTGGAAGATATATAAATGAATCGAGCTAATGCAAGCTAATGCAAGCTAATGCAAACAAGCACATATGAACATGTCTTTCCCCTCAAGAAGACATGTGGCATCTCTCCTCTTGAACACCAAGCATCTGGGATCCTTGAGAAATACTTTCTACTTGAGTATTCTCTCCCCCTGGAGATCTCTTTCTCCCCCTGAGGAGGTGATATATTTTCTAATGTGATCTCTCTCTAAATGATAAGCTTTGATGTGATCTCTCTCTCCCCCTTTGACATCAATTTCCAAGCAGGGTTTGATCCTTGAGCCACAGCACAAAGCATTTATAAAAATGTGATTCTTGTAGAAGACAAGATTCATTGAGTGGAGCTGGATTAAAAGAAACACAAAATAAGTGGCAGACTGTTTTCCTGGTTGGACCGAAAGGATTCGGTTGGACCGAAAATAACAAATCGGTGGAACCGAGTTCATCACAGAGAAAACACTTGTCACCTCAGCTCACTAGACTAATAATATCTCACAAAGATTTGCAAGGAATTAACTGAATGATATGCAATGAATTGGATGCAGAAAATGCAGAACAGAAAGAAATCTAGATGAAGTTTTCTTTGAAAGGGGAAACAAATATGCATGAGTCAAATGCAAAAACACAGAAAAGAACACAAGAGAACTTCATCTAGAGATGGTCGGCGACAAAGTCACCTATGTTAGAGTATATTTACTTAGGAGTCAAGTGAGATCACTTGATCATATGTCATACTCATCGTTTAAGCTCAAAATGGGGTTGCCATTTTTCGTTTAAGCATCTTGATGTATTCACATCTTGTCGAGTTGCTTTAGCTCATGACTTGGAGTAAAGCTTCTCTAAGATGGAATAACATACCTTGGTTGGTGGTGTTGTCCATGTAGTTGAACTTGTGTGGGTTTCTCAAGGTTGATGTAGCTCATCAAGAATTTGGAGCACCAGTTGGAATTTGAGTCCATCTACCTACATGGGTTAGTTCTTGCAAGGAAGAGCACTTGTGTATCCAAAAATGACAATCATGAAGCTCAACATAGAATTTGTCAAAGGATATGTTTGAATGCTTTCGTGATTCCTTGGCTTCAATCACCTTAGTGTAGAGACTTGGTGATATAGATATTGCTCAAGGTATGAGTAGGTTACAACCTCATGGAATTAGATTCATCCAAGTACCTACATGGGTTAGATAACATGGAAGATACAAATATATCCAAGACATAAGATTTTCATCATAAGAGAGATATCAAGGATTAGTCATAAGCTCATGTCTTACATGTATCCAATGGAGTTTCTACTCCAAGTTTGAAGCATCAATGATGTTAAATTCTCCTCTCAACCTGCAAAACACTTTCTCATCAAGAGGTTTTGTCAGGACCCCGACTCAATGCCACATCGATCTAGCATGTAACACCTCATATCACTTTGCGGCCTCACGCACGGTATTCCCACGGGTGTCGCCTTACCTTTGCCCGGGACCGTTTGCGCCTTTTGGCACACGTATATGATAGTGTCTCTAGCATCCATATGATAAGGAGCCCGGGCTGACATGGCTAGTCATAAACCCAAAGTGGCACAAACTTACAGGGACAGGCATCCATGACCCAACATTGAACGTGTCGGTCATCAGTGAGTGAATCCAGGCTGTAGCACTAGTCTAGCAGGACTCCGGTAAACCGGGCTGTAGCGGGCTAACAGGACTCCGGTATTCATCGCGTGACATTTCCCCGTAGGGACAGACATAGGAACGAAGAAGGACACATGCCGGCCAGCCTAAGTGTTCCGGAGCAGTAGCAAGCTACCATGGCTCAGTGGAAGCACTAGGAGACATTTCTCGGTAAGAGAGGCTACTAAGGATAAACTACTAGATAGTCAGATCCCACACATACCAAGCATTTCAATAACATACACACAATATGCTCGATATGTGCAAATACAACATGGCATCACAACATGACTCTATAGCTCAAGTATTTTATTCAATAGGCTCCAAGGAGTGAGATATTACAAACATGGGTCTCATGACCCAACATTCAGAGCATACAGATCAAGCACATGCGGAAGCTTATCATGTCTGAGTACAGACATCTACAAATGAAAAAGGCTGAAAAGCCTGACTATCTACCAGATCCTATCGAGGGCACAAGATCATAGCTGAGGTAACAAGCTAAACGTCGAAGTCCACATGGAACTACTAGCGAGACTGAAGTCTCTCTGCAAAAACATAAAATAGGCAAACGTGAGTACAAATGTACCCAGCAAGACTTACATCAGAACTAACTACATATGCATCATTATCAACAAAGGGGATGGTGAGGTTTAACTGCAGCAAGCCAGCTTTGACTCAGTGGCTATCCTAAACTACGACTGCAAGTAACTCTTTTGAGGTGGCACACACGAGTCCACATATTCACCATATCAATACACCACTACGGATCCGCTCCCGTCTCCCTACGAGAACGCCATCCATAGCACTCACGCTTATCTTGTGCATTTTAGAGTATCCACTTTCACTTGTCTATGAACTGTACAGGCAACCCAGAAGTCCTTCACCGCGGACACGGCTATTCGAATAGATGATGTTAACCCTGTAGAGGTGTACTTCTTCACACACGCTCTCACCACTTACCGTCGTTTACACGACATGTACTCGGCAACCTTCAAGCGGAAGCCCAACGAGGGTGTCGGCCATGACCTACCTAAACACTCAAGTCTCTAGTCCAGGTTTATCGCCTATTCGGGTTCCATCCGTGAGGAGATCCGGTCGGAGTTTCGCTCATAGCCCCAAACGATGTGTGCAGGGTTCCTAAGACACCAAACGGGCGCCCGGTACACCGTGCCACGTGCCTACCGCATCATAGCCCACCCCTCCGGTCAGCGCTGCGCACGGCCTCCAGCATACTACAAACACCAGAAACTACTTGCAACTCCTGGACAGAGGACAAGGGTGAATAAGAAGCCGAGAGGGTCCATTGGTTTCGGGCCCAATGCATGGTAGTATCTGTTTCATGGATCACAAATACAGAACTTAGTTCCTGAGGACAGTTTCAATGAGACAACCCACCATGTACTCCTACATGGCCTCTCATCGCTACCTTTACCAAATCGTGTTCACACTCTTTGCTCACACACACAGTAGGACATGTTCACGCACCTCTGATTCATCCCGGATGAATCAGACCTGACACAACTCTAAGGAATAGCAGGCATGACAAACAAGCATAAATGAGTTGGCACATCAGGGCTCAAACAACTCCTACTCATGCTAGTGGGTTTCATCTATTTACTGTGGCAATGACAAGTCATGCAGAGGATAAAGGGGTTCAGCTACCGCAGCAAGTAACAGATGAATCGCTGTTGTCCTAATGCAGTAAAAGAGAGCAGGAGCGAGAGAGTGGGATTGTATTGGAATGAACAAGGGGGTTTTGCTTGCCTGGCACTTCTGAAGATACTATATTTCTTCATTGGTGTCATCGATCACATCGTCGGTACACGTCTTACTGAGAGGGGACAAGCACCGACAAACAAAGAAGAAGCACAATCAATGCAATGCACAATATGATGCATGATCATGACATGGCAATATGCCATGGTTTGAGCTAATGCAACTAGCAGCAAGTTAAATGAAGTTGGTTTGAACCCTAGGTTCAAATTCAAACTCCACATGAGGCATTTCAAATGCCATTTATTCAATTTGTTGTATGCAGCAGATTTAAGTTGCTCAAACATGCATGAAAATGGTACAAATGGACAGATTGGATTTTTCTGATCATTTTTCATATATAATTCATTCCAATCTGAGTTATGGATTATTTTCTATGAATTTTTGAAGTTTGCTACATTTTCTGGAATTTCCTATATAAGAATAAATCCAGTAAATGCTTTATTGCATCAGCAGTGCATCAGGGTGACGTCAGCGGTCAACGGGGCTGGTCCAGGTCAAACTGACCCGTGGGCCCTGCGTGTCAGTAGTTAGTTTAACTAACTAATATTAGTTAGTGCTAACCTAAATTAATTAGCAGAGCGGGCCCCACTTGTCATTGACTCAGGGGGGAGTCAACCTGGGCCCACCCAGTCAAGGTCAACGGGTCAAACCCGCCGGTGTCATGACGCCGGTGAGGCCAGACACGGCGGTGCACTGCGGGATCCGCTTACAGGGCGCCGTTTGGCGCGCGAAGCACAGCTACGGGATGCGGACGCTCGTCCGCATCCAACCGTGGTGGTGGCGCGGCCGGGGAGTGGCCGGAGTGGTGCCGGTGACAAGCTCGGCGGTGGCCGAAGCTCGGGTGCAAGTGGGGATGGGGCTGCGGTGCGCAAACGAGCGCGGCCAGGTGCCATGGAGGCTCTACGCGATGCGGGGAGCGCGTTGGGCGCATGCCCGGGACCAAATGGTCACCGGAGCATCACCGGCGATGAGTGCGGGCGGCGGCGCGTCCGGGTGAGTGCAGTGTGGTCGCTATGGTGCGCGGCACAGCAAACGGAGAGGGGGAGGATAGGCAGAAGCTCACGGTGATCGTCGTGGGGTGGACGGCGAGCTCGGGGGATGACCGCAGCAAACGGGGCGGCGGAGGCGATCTCGGCGGCCGCAGGTTGAAGAC
>NW_021286147.1:0-1163 GCF_002162155.2 Triticum dicoccoides
CGTAGGGGTGGGCTGTGATGCGGTAGGCACGTGGCCGGGTATACCGGGCGCCCGTTTGGTGTCACGGAACCCTGTTCACATCGTTTGGGGCTGTGAGCGAAACTCCGGCCGGATCTCCTCATGGATGGAACCCGAATAGGCGATAAACCTGGACTAGAGACTTAGGTGTTTAGGTAGGTCGTGGTCTACACCCACGTCGGCTTTCGCTTGAAGTCTGCCGAGCACATGTCGTGTGCAGACGCTAAGTGGTGGAAACATGTATGAAGAAGTACACCCCTGCAGGGTTAACATCATCTATTCGAATAGCCGTGTCCGCGGAAAAGGACTTCTGGGTTGCTTATATCAGTTCATAGACAAGTGAAAGTGGATACTTTAAAATGCGCAAGATAAGCGTGAGTGCTATGGATGGCGTTCTCGTAGGGAGACGGGAGCGGATCCATAGTGGTGTATTGATATGATGAATATGTGGACTCGTGTGCGCCACCTCAAAAGAGTCACTTGCAGTCGTAGTTTAGGATAGCCACCGAGTCAAAGCTGGCTTGCTGCAGTTAAACCCCACCATCCCTTTGTTGAAAATGATGCATATGTAGTTAGTTCTGATGTAAGTCTTGCTGGGTACATTTGTACTCACGTTTGCCTATTTTATGTTTTTGCAGAGAGACTTCAGTCTCACTAGTAGTTCCACGTGGACTTCGACGTTTAGCTTGTTACCTCAGCTACGATCTTGTGCCCTCGGCAGGATCTGATAGATAGTCAGGCTTCTCGGCCTTTTTCATTTATAGATGTCTGTACCCAGACATGATAGCTTCCGCTTGTGCTTTGACTTGTATGCTCTGATTGTTGGGTCATGAGACCCATGTTTGTAATGTCTCGCTCCTCGGAGCCTATTGAATAATCTACTTGAGTCGTAGAGTCATTTTGTGATGCCATGTTGTATTGCACATATCGAGCATATTGTGTGTATGTTATTGAAATGCTTGGTATGTGTGGGATCTGACCATCTAGTTGTTTATCTTTAGTAGCCTCTCTTACCGGGAAATGTCTCCTAGTGTTTCCATTGAGCCTTGGTAGCTTGCTACTGCTCCGGAACACTTAGGCTGGCCGGCATGTGTCCTTCTTCGTTCCTGTGTCTGTCCCTTCGGGGAAATGTCACGCGATGAATA
>NW_021286148.1:0-1386 GCF_002162155.2 Triticum dicoccoides
TTGCCCTGTTTCATAGGTGGAATGGCAGCCATATGGCGCGGGTGAGAGCTTGGGGTACACCGCGGACTTCCGCCTCAACCCGATGTGCTTGCGGGATAAGGATCTCTGGCTTATGCGGTGCCCATTGATATGCAACTGGGCGGTTGAGTTTCATTTGCCGCATCGCGTGTATCGTCAGTTTGGTCTTTTCCAGCCTCACCCGCCGGATTGGGTGGACACGGATAAAGCACTTCATAGGTAAGAGAGCATGTGTGCGTATTGTCTAATCATCGGGACTCCTTTTGATTGTGCTAATGTTTGGTTTTATACCACGCAGGTTGGACAGGAGAAGGCAACGGAAGATAAAGGACTGGGCCAAGCATCATTCTGCGTATGTTACCCGCTTCCAGCTTTGTGTGGAGCAAGCTCGTAGCACTGCACGCGCCCCGCTTCGTGAGCACAACTCACTTGCTTTTGATAACTACGTATGATGGTTTATTGGAACTACTCGAGTTGAGATATGCCCGCCGGCATATAATGAGGATATTCTTGAAGAACCTGTAAACTTTGAGGATCTAGCAAAGGGGAAGTACAACAGAGATGTCAGGCTAGGGCAAGGAGTGCCTGCTGTTCCGGTGATTAACTATGTGGTAAAGTGTTCCCCTCTTTACTTTCCTGTTGACCGTATTACACATGTTTGAATGGCTAACGCATTCATTTTTTCTCATCCGCAGCGCACCGAGATCAAGAAAGCAGCTGATGAGAGCCAGTCTATTCTGGAGAAGACACCGGTTGGAACTGGCAATGATGATGGTTCACTACGAGCATTCCTCAAGGTACATATCGCATTCACTATGAGAGCCAGTTTATGTTGCGAAGTTTGATATCTTACACACTTGTTCATGTTACAGCGTCAGGCCAAGAAGTTAAGGCGGTTATCGAACCTTCTCGGTTGTCGTGATCCTGAATATGATGAACCATCTGCCTCTAGGTCTGGTACACCATCAGACCCCGCACCTCACCATGAGGGGGACGATGTGAGTTCCTCATATGCTTATGTGGATGATGAGGGTGGGATCACCCAAGAGGTATGACTAATCATTTAGATGTGATTCTCACTTGATTACGACATCGGCCTTCACCATATTGTTTCGTTGTGTGATAGGGCGATGAGCTTGATGATGACATGACTTTGGCGGACGCTCAAGCTCGGTCCGCATATGTGTTCAAGCCTAGGCAGCCCAGACGCCGGTACACGCCCAACGACTATGACAACAGAGGCAACCCAAAGGTGGTCGTAGGGACCTCGCGGATGGCTAGATTGGATGATGAGGCGGAGGAGGAGGCGGAGGCGGAGCCGCAGGCGGAGGAGGAAGTGCACGAAGAGGAGCCTCGTGCTCCTAAAAA
>NW_021286149.1:0-2465 GCF_002162155.2 Triticum dicoccoides
GGGACTGGGTTTTCTGATGTCTCCTCGTCATCACCTCATTGGATGCGTTCAAGCTCATTGTGAGCTGGTAAGCTTCCGACTGCAACCGCTGTGCCCGGGCATCTAGAGCCGCTCGCTCCGTGGCTAATCTAGTGTCCTCAGTTGCCAAGTCCTCCTTGGCCTGAGCTATTTCCTCACACACCCGTGCCACCTCTGCGTCATGCTCATCTTTATCTGCAGGAATAACCATTGCGGTTAACAGGGCTGTAAGTTTGTCCATGAGGTCTATCAGCACCTGAGCCAGTGGGCGCACGGGGCCGCCTGCCCCGGCGGCTCCTAACCCGGACGTTACTACTGCAGCAGCTGTAGAGTTTGAGCCGGACTGAGTCCCAGCCATGAAGACTCCTGACCATCTTGGCGGCTCACAGGGGTCCGGAATACTGATGCTATCGGAATAGCCCCCGAGCATGCCGTCTTGGACTTGGTACAACGAATCTGTTGAGCCGGCGGACGAATCACCATCTGAGAGGACGGCCGTCTCTACCCTATCTTCAGATCCTTCAGAGAGTTCCTCTCCGTGGATGCAGCCCACGAAGGCACGCTTCACAACAGGTTGAGTCCGGGTCTTCCTTGCACGCTGAGCCGTCTCGACGAGGTCAGTGGAGTTGTCCAGCTCAGGGCCCGGCTCACCGATCCAGCCAATGAAGATGTGGATTCCACCGAAGGGGACCCGGTATCCGTACTCAATTGAGCTGGCGTCGGGACCCCAGCCTTCGTCGTCGATGTAGATCTTACCGCGACGACTCTTGGTCATCCGGCCCACTACGTATCCCTTGAGCCCTTTGAAGTTGCCCTTCAAGAACTCAAATCCACCATGCGCTGGCCCCACGGTGGGCGCCAACTGTCGTGGAATTGTCACGTCAGATGTCCTTGTGAAAGGACTTAGTTGTGGAGCCATCACAACTAGGAAGCTTGAAGAGGTTAAATCGGGACAAAGGACACGAGAGGGTTTATACTAGTTCAGCCCCTTACGGTGAAGGTAAGGCCTACGTCTAGTTGGGTTTGGTATTGATGTTTCGATGACCAGGGAGCAAGATATGCTATGACCGGCTCTCGATGAGTTGTTTCTTGCCCTAAGCCACCACCAGGTCGTCCCCTTATATACACGGGTTGACGCCCTGTGGCTTACACAAACAGAGTCCAAACGGAACGAAACCTTCAGGAGCGTGATTTTTGGAACGAACATGATCCGGGAGACTTGTAGTACAAGCCAGGGAAGCTTCGAGGAGGCCAGGAGATAGGAGGGTGCGCCCACCCCCCTGGGCACGCCCCCTATCTCGTGGGTCCCTCGAGGCTCCCCCGACCGACTTCTTTCACCTATATATTCCCATATACCCTAAAACCATCAAAGACGAAGATAGATCGGGAGTTCTGCCACCGCAAGCCTCTGTAGCCACCAAAAACCTCTCGGGAGCCCGTTCCGGCACCCTGCCGGAGGGCGGATCCCTCACCGGTGGCCATCTTCATCATCTCGGCGCTCTCCATGACGAGGAGGGAGTAGTTCACCCTCGGGGCTGAGGGTATGTACCAGTAGCTATGTGTTTGATCTCTCTCTCTCTCGTGTTCTCTCTATGGCACGATCTTGATGTATCGCGAGCTTTGATATTATAGTTGGATCTTATGATGTTTCTCCCCCTCTACTCTCTTGTAATGGATTGAGTTTTCCCTTTGAAGTTATCTTGTCGGATTGAGTCTTTAAGGATTTGAGAACACTTGATGTATGTCTTGCCGTGTTTATCTGTGGTGACAATGGGATATCACATGATCCACTTGATGTATGTTTTGGTGATCAACTTGTGGGTTCCGCCCATGAACCTATGCATAAGGGTTGGCACACGTTTTCGTCTTGACTCTCCGGTAGAAACTTTGGGGTACTCTTTGAAGTACTTTGTGTTGGCTGAATAGATGAATCTGAGATTGTGTGATGCATATCGTATAATCATGCCCACGGATACTTGAGGTGACAACGGTGTATCTAAGTGACATTAGGGTTTTGGTTGATTTGTGTCTTAAGGTGTTATTCTAGTATGAACTCTTGAATAGATCGATCTGAAAGAATAACTTTGAGGTGGTTTCGTACCCTACCATGATCTCTTCGTTTGTTCTTCGCTATTAGTGGCTTTGGAGTGACTCTTTGTTGCATGTTGAGGGATTGTTATATGATATATCTATGTTATTATTGTTGAGAGAACTTGCACTAGTGAAAGTATGAACCCTAGGCCTTGTTTCTTACCATTGCAATACCGTTTACGCTCACTTTTATCATTAGTTACCTTGCTGTTTTTATAATTTCAGATTAGAAAAACCTATATCTACCATCCATATTGCACTTGTATCACCATCTCTTCGCCAAACTAGTGCACCTATACAATTTACCATTGTATTGGGTGTGTTGGGGACACAAGAGACTCTTTGTTATTTGGTTG
>NW_021286150.1:0-2408 GCF_002162155.2 Triticum dicoccoides
GATAGTTCCGCCTTGTCAAAAAAATTACCTTGGTTTGTGAATTTCCCAACTGTTTTTGAAAAAATGCAATTCAAATTTTAATTATTGTTACATTAGTTTGTTCTTTAAAAAAATATTGGTAGTAGCGAAGGTGCTGGATTGTTTGAGTTTCCAATTGTACCATTATAACCTTGAACTAGAGATGACACGTAAATGGTCAAAGTAGTGTCGACAATGATCAAAAGTCACAAGCTAAATCCGCTGCAGATCAAAAAATCTGGCTTATATATTCCTGACATCACATTGCAAATGGCCTTCTCTGAAATAATAATAATAGGATGAAGATGCATATGTCAACACCCCTTGTTTTGATTTTGTCAACCACTTGGAATCTTTCCTAAGAACAACACAGAAGTTTTTCTATGCGGAAAGGAAGGTAGAATATTCTGTCTTGGTTTGTTCTTGGTGGCCAGCTAAGTTGGTTGGACTGTGCCCTCAAGCTGAACTGCAGAAGTTTTTTGTGAGATTAGGCAGACACCACAACTTTTTTGTAGAAAGCAATACAACACAAATGAGGCACATATTTCCCTCACAAATATAATCTCACACAAAGATTACAATTTTTTAATCCATGTAAGTTTTAGAAAAATAGTTTGGCCAAATATGATTGGCCATGCAAATTCTAATGATCAAATCAGTGTAAACAACCTCACTCTTGCTGCAACCATAAAAGCACTACATATTCACTAAGAAGGGAATAGAGGCGAAATATACTGAGGGTGAGGCATGTTTTTGGATGGAACATGCGGAAACAGTGAATATAAGGGGATTACTCCCCCTCATACTGACATTATCAATCATATGTGAGATAGCAATTGTGGTAGGAAGTGTGTTGACACTAGTTTTTGACGGGATAAAAAAGGTAATCAAGATGCCTCAACTGAAAAGTTGTCCAATATGAAAAATCTCCATATGATAAAAATGACTAACTTTGTTCTTTGGATCATCGCCATCCGATCTCATCTCTGGGGCTGAAGATGTGCTCGGAGTGCTGAGATTTGGCATTCAGAGTATGGTTTGCCCGTTTACGCCTCCAAGACGAGCTCAGATGTAAATCTGCATAGAGATGGATCCTTGTTTCTCATCTCACCACTCTTTTAACACCACGTCGGGGAAATCATCATATTGCAACACACCACATACAAATTGAAACAACACGTTATTACCTAGATGGCAAGCTGCTATGGAGTTTACTAAATGACAATCCTAGCGAAATCGTTCAACTTACATATAATATAAAAAGTAATACTGACATTTTGATCTTCGCTAGCTATACTGCAAGTGGCTTCAACATCATCGACACCATTAGTAGCTCATTCATTGGTTTGTTCCAGTCGTAGTCCGCAGTAATGAATACAGAAGAAAAAATGAAGTATCACATCGACAGTCTCATGGTCCGACTCAAAATTCATTTTCATCCTTAAAATCATCGTGGCGAGTTGCAACGACTCTTTTATTCTTCTTCTTTTTTCAGGGAACGTGAAAAAGAGTTTGCATTCCACAAGCTAACTGTCGGCCGGTCCGCACGCGCGTTGGCATAGCCCTCATATAAATTACGAGCAATATGCATGTCAGTTTAGCTATAACGTCTCAGCTAACTAAAAATTAGCTAATGATCAGACGTGACAAATGAACTGGTCAAAGTGACGACCCAATTAAAGTGTCACCTGCTAAAAGCTCATACTACCACCACTATCAAGGGATTATTAGTTGACGCCCGCGTGCCCTTTAAAGAAGCCCTAAGACGAAGCACAAACGAAACGATCTTAATTTTTCGATCAACGAAACCTTCTTAATTTATGTGACCTCTCAATGACCGAAAAAGCAGGCGTCCCCATCTGCCACTAGTACGGTGGATCATATTGTATCGTATTATACACAAAAAAGGAAAGAAAGAAACACGGAGCTGGTTATAAGGATGCAACCGGACGCGTCCGCGAAGTCCATGACAGTTCGCTTTGACCATTTTTGTATTAGCATGTTTGTTAAAGTAACCGTGATTAGCTTATTTTTCGGTTTCGCGGACGCTTTTAGAAGTCGTGGACGCGTCCGATTGCACTCTAACTGGCTCCGTCAATCAGCTGCTCTCTAGCTAGTATTATGAAATAGCTAGCTCCACCTTATGTATATTACCGGTTCATACATTAGTCGAGTCAACCGCATGTAACCATCAGGGTTAGTGAATTGCTAGCTGTCAGTACAAAATATCCTATTTGTGGTAATTAAGATCTCAGTGACTTGGACTTAATCAAGTTTCAGTTGAGTGACACAACATACAAAAACTAAAAAGAATGCACGGATTTCTACATAAGATCTCACCAGTATAGCATCTGCTGGGACCTCGTTAAGTCTTAGTCAACTAAGATTTA
>NW_021286151.1:0-1446 GCF_002162155.2 Triticum dicoccoides
CACAATAAAATCCATGGGGAAGTAATTTATATTAGGAAGTATGCATGAGTACATCATTTATTCTACACAATGGGTTCTTAATAGTCGAATCCGCTAAATGCAAGTTAAAATTGACTCATCTCCAGTCCTTTTTTCATCAAGTTCTATATTACTAAACAAAGATTGATAATAACCGGGTGGAATCACTTCTTCTAGGAATTCTTGCTTAGCTCTTATTTTAGCGATTCTTTCTCCACTTTCATTCATGGGGTTAGTTGGATAGACTTTAAAGATTCAGTAGCACCAATTTTATGTGGCATCATTTTAATTTTAAGAGTTTCCACATCATGAGCAATTCTGTCCATATTTCTAGCCATATCATGAACTTTATGTAGTTTTTCTTCTACCGTGGCATTAAAAATATTTTGAGAACTAATAAATTCTTTATTGTTGTTCTCAAGATCAGTAGGTATCCTACTATTATTCTTATATGAATTACCATAATTATTAGAGGGATTACTGGGATACGACCTAGGATTGAAATTCCCTTGATATGCATTGTGGTTGAAATTATTTATAGCGACAAAATTCACATCAATAGCATCATTATTTTTCTCTATCAAAGTAGATAGTGGCACATAATTAGGATCAACATGAGCATTCTTACTAGCAAACATATGCGTAAGAGCATCCATTTTCTCAGTCAAAGTAGAAACTTCTTCGAAGGGGTTTACCTTCTTACCAGTTGGAGCGCGTTCGGTGTGCCATTGAGAATAATTTGTCATCATATTATCGAGAAGCTTCGTGGCCACTCCCAAAGTAATTCCCATAAAGGTATGACCTATAGGAGATTCTAGAATATTTCACACAAAGTTTAGTCCCGCATAATTTTTATGTATTATCATCTGTAAGCTTAATCCATCAGTGTGACAGTTTTTCATCACTAATTTTATTCTCTACCAAGATTGTGCAACATGTTCTTGCTCAAGTTGCTTAAAGATCATGATTTGATTTCTAAGAAAAATAATCTTAGTGGGAGGAAAACACTTGGCAATAAAAGCATCCTTACATTTATCACATGAATCAATAGTATTGCGAGGCACGGATGAAAACCAAGTTTTAGCACGACCTCTTAGCTAGAAAGGAAATAATTTCAACTTAACAATATCACTATCAACATATTTTTTTTATTTTTCATATCACATATTTCAACGAAGGTATTAAGATGGGATACCGCATCTTCATTAGGATTTCCAGAAAAGTGTTATTTCATAAAAAGGTTTAGCAATGCAACATTAATATCATATGACTCCTCACTAGTGGCGGGGGAGCAAGTGGAGTACTAATAAAATCACTGTTATTAGTATTCAAGAAGTCACACAACTTAGTCTTTTCTTGAGACATACTGACAAAGCAAACAAGCAAAGCAAAATAGTTTTTTTTGTTTTCAATTTTTTAAAGAAGTGG
>NW_021286152.1:0-2465 GCF_002162155.2 Triticum dicoccoides
GGGACTGGGTTTTCTGATGTCTCCTCGTCATCACCTCATTGGATGCGTTCAAGCTCATTGTGAGCTGGTAAGCTTCCGACTGCAACCGCTGTGCCCGGGCATCTAGAGCCGCTCGCTCCGTGGCTAATCTAGTGTCCTCAGTTGCCAAGTCCTCCTTGGCCTGAGCTATTTCCTCACACACCCGTGCCACCTCTGCGTCATGCTCATCTTTATCTGCAGGAATAACCATTGCGGTTAACAGGGCTGTAAGTTTGTCCATGAGGTCTATCAGCACCTGAGCCAGTGGGCGCACGGGGCCGCCTGCCCCGGCGGCTCCTAACCCGGACGTTACTACTGCAGCAGCTGTAGAGTTTGAGCCGGACTGAGTCCCAGCCATGAAGACTCCTGACCATCTTGGCGGCTCACAGGGGTCCGGAATACTGATGCTATCGGAATAGCCCCCGAGCATGCCGTCTTGGACTTGGTACAACGAATCTGTTGAGCCGGCGGACGAATCACCATCTGAGAGGACGGCCGTCTCTACCCTATCTTCAGATCCTTCAGAGAGTTCCTCTCCGTGGATGCAGCCCACGAAGGCACGCTTCACAACAGGTTGAGTCCGGGTCTTCCTTGCACGCTGAGCCGTCTCGACGAGGTCAGTGGAGTTGTCCAGCTCAGGGCCCGGCTCACCGATCCAGCCAATGAAGATGTGGATTCCACCGAAGGGGACCCGGTATCCGTACTCAATTGAGCTGGCGTCGGGACCCCAGCCTTCGTCGTCGATGTAGATCTTACCGCGACGACTCTTGGTCATCCGGCCCACTACGTATCCCTTGAGCCCTTTGAAGTTGCCCTTCAAGAACTCAAATCCACCATGCGCTGGCCCCACGGTGGGCGCCAACTGTCGTGGAATTGTCACGTCAGATGTCCTTGTGAAAGGACTTAGTTGTGGAGCCATCACAACTAGGAAGCTTGAAGAGGTTAAATTGGGACAAAGGACACGAGAGGGTTTATACTAGTTCAGCCCCTTACGGTGAAGGTAAGTCCTACGTCTAGTTGGGTTTGGTATTGATGTTTCGATGACCAGGGAGCAAGATATGCTATGACCGGCTCTCGATGAGTTGTTTCTTGCCCTAAGCCACCACCAGGTCGTCCCCTTATATACACGGGTTGACGCCCTGTGGCTTACACAAACAGAGTCCAAACGGAACGAAACCTTCAGGAGCGTGATTTTTGGAACGAACATGATCCGGGAGACTTGTAGTACAAGCCAGGGAAGCTTCGAGGAGGCCAGGAGATAGGAGGGTGCGCCCACCCCCCTGGGCACGCCCCCTATCTCGTGGGCCCCTCGAGGCTCCCCCGACCGACTTCTTTCACCTATATATTCCCATATACCCTAAAACCATCAAAGACGAAGATAGATCGGGAGTTCTGCCACCGCAAGCCTCTGTAGCCACCAAAAACCTCTCGGGAGCCCGTTCCGGCACCCTGCCGGAGGGCGGATCCCTCACCGGTGGCCATCTTCATCATCTCGGCGCTCTCCATGACGAGGAGGGAGTAGTTCACCCTCGGGGCTGAGGGTATGTACCAGTAGCTATGTGTTTGATCTCTCTCTCTCTCGTGTTCTCTCTATGGCACGATCTTGATGTATCGCGAGCTTTGATATTATAGTTGGATCTTATGATGTTTCTCCCCCTCTACTCTCTTGTAATGGATTGAGTTTTCCCTTTGAAGTTATCTTGTCGGATTGAGTCTTTAAGGATTTGAGAACACTTGATGTATGTCTTGCCGTGTTTATCTGTGGTGACAATGGGATATCACATGATCCACTTGATGTATGTTTTGGTGATCAACTTGTGGGTTCCGCCCATGAACCTATGCATAAGGGTTGGCACACGTTTTCGTCTTGACTCTCCGGTAGAAACTTTGGGGTACTCTTTGAAGTACTTTGTGTTGGCTGAATAGATGAATCTGAGATTGTGTGATGCATATCGTATAATCATGCCCACGGATACTTGAGGTGACAACGGTGTATCTAAGTGACATTAGGGTTTTGGTTGATTTGTGTCTTAAGGTGTTATTCTAGTATGAACTCTTGAATAGATCGATCTGAAAGAATAACTTTGAGGTGGTTTCGTACCCTACCATGATCTCTTCGTTTGTTCTTCGCTATTAGTGGCTTTGGAGTGACTCTTTGTTGCATGTTGAGGGATTGTTATATGATATATCTATGTTATTATTGTTGAGAGAACTTGCACTAGTGAAAGTATGAACCCTAGGCCTTGTTTCTTACCATTGCAATACCGTTTACGCTCACTTTTATCATTAGTTACCTTGCTGTTTTTATAATTTCAGATTAGAAAAACCTATATCTACCATCCATATTGCACTTGTATCACCATCTCTTCGCCAAACTAGTGCACCTATACAATTTACCATTGTATTGGGTGTGTTGGGGACACAAGAGACTCTTTGTTATTTGGTTG
>NW_021286153.1:0-1444 GCF_002162155.2 Triticum dicoccoides
CAGTAAAGATAATGATGTGAAACAATAGCCAAGCTGTTTTACTGAACAGTGCACAAAACAGATTCCAATCCGAATTCAGGTACGAGATTGATTCTAGATAGATCCAATTTTTTTTCTTCTCTCTTGTTTTCTCACGCTTTTTTTTTCTTTTTCTTCTCCCTCTTTTCTTTTTTTTTCTTTCCTTTTTTCTCTCTTTTTTTTCTTTATCTTCTTTTTCTCCCTCTTTCCAAGACAAACTAGATAAGATGCAGATTCGATCAGGCGAAGATGTGAGTGACCTCAACTATGATTATGACAATAAACAGTGCGTAGCACGTGGTGGAAATTGGTGGATTGGATGGTGGACAGCGGATGGGATAATGATGCAGCGACTGCGTGACTAATGTGAACAGAACTCGAAACTCTAAAGGAACTAGACACTAAGACCAGCAACTCGACACGGCGATGCAACCGATAATTCAATAATGCAAACAATGAATAGAAAATTGCAAAGGCTCAGACTAGCTTGGATAAAGGATGAACAGATCTAACTTTTTTTGTGGCTTTTTCTTGGACAATAGGTAAGAAAAAAATCTAATCTAAGAAAAACTGGAAATTCTCACCGAGCAACCTGAAAACTGATACCACTTGATAGAGGCAAAGGTGTCCCGTCTTTCGATGAGATGATGGATATCGCTTTGGTGGTAGTCGACTTTGACGATCCGACTACGAACGTGCGAGGACGTCGCGCCTTAGCAATCGCTAAACCAACTCCGAGAGGTTATTGACCACGCCGGAGCACGATCAACCTGACCACGAGGGTCTGTTTCCTGCGAGCAAACGAAGAACAAGCAAGAAACTAAGATTGCAATCTGCATATTGCGAATATAAGATGAAAGCTTTATTGATCAAGGTGGGGTTCTGTGACGCCTTTGTCTGGTCGTTGAACACAAACGAAGTACGCGAAGTTGCAGCCATGGCGAACTTTTAATCTAAACAAAACCCAAGGAAAAGCTACTAGATGGATCTACTTATATAGGAGCAAGGGGTGGCGGCCAAGGAGGTGGGAGGACGTCCCAAGGCAGCCTAAAACTAAATCTAGGTCGTACAAGGCCAATGGGCCCAAGTGGAGGTGATGTAACACCTTTGGACTTGTAGTTTGACTCGGATTCTGCTGCAGCATCAGATTGTTTCGTCCACAACTCAAAGCTCCGGACGAATTTGAAGGTGATTCCAATTGGGTTGGAAAGTGCACGAAATCTAGTTTCCAACAAAAAAAGAATCACCCAATTCGGAGTCCGTATGAAAAACTTGTGTGCGTTTTGAGTCAGGTATGTCTGTGCAGTCCGAATCTGAATACAGAACGTGAGAGACTTGGACTCTATCTTCTCTTGGGCCAAAAGTGACGTGAGAGAACTTTTTGGACAGCAAATAAACATCTCTTTCTTCCTTATCTTCATATGTT
>NW_021286154.1:0-1312 GCF_002162155.2 Triticum dicoccoides
CCCGATGGGCCTGCCCTGTCATACACCGCCTTGTCAGTAGGTGGGGGTGTGACAATTGCCCCTCCTTGAATGGTAGGTTGGTCCCAAATTGGTGCTGCTGGAAAACGATTCTTGAGGACATAGTAATCCTCCCAAGTTGCATACTCCACCGGTAGAGAAAACCACTGGACTAGAATTTGAGTGCTTGCCGCATTTCCTTTCTTAACCATACGCCTGTCCAGTATAGCTTCAGGTTGTGGTGCATTGGCTTGCCAAACATCAGGGGTTGGCATGGTAGTGAAAACTGGAGTGTACTTGGAAAGAAAAGGATTCAACTGTGAGACATGAAACACTGGATGTATAGCACTGGATTCAGGTAACTCGAGCTTGTACGCCACCTCTCCTATCTTCCCCACAACCTTAAATGGTCCAAAGAATTTGAACGCCAGCTTGGGATAAGGACAATTAGCAACTGATGACTGAGAATATGGTTGCAGTTTCAGGAGAACATCATCACCCACAACAAAGGAGCGTTCAATACGGTGCTGATCTGCATAAGTTTTCATCCTATTTTGCGCCTTGACCAGATTGTCCTTAAGCAGTTGAGTGAACTTCTGGCGTTCAGCCACAACATCAAAAGCCGATGAAGAAGGATCCACATTCAAATTTGGTAATGCACCAAAATTTGGTTCCAACCCATATAATGCCTTGAAGGGGGAGCATTTGATGGAAGAATGATAGGAAGAATTATACCAGAGTTCCGCCATGGGAAGCCATTGCCGCCATTTGCCCGGGGCGTCATGCACGGCACAACGGAGGTACTGCTCGAGGCATTGGTTCACCCTCTCCGTTTGGCCATCAGTGGCAGGATGATTTGCAGTGCTATAACTGAGCTTAGGGCCCACTGCAGTAAGCAAATTTCTCCAGAAGTTGCTTGTGAATATAGGATCCCGATCAGAAACAATTGTTTCCGGAACTCCATGCAATTTGACAACTTGGTCGAGGAACAGTTTGGCCACGGAAGCTGCGGTGTAAGGGTGACGTAGGGGTATAAAATGAGCATGCTTGGTCAAACGATCAACCACCACCAGTATCACATTCATACCATCAGACAATGGTAAGCCTTCCACAAAGTCCATGGTAATATCGTTCCAAGGTTTGGTAGGAATAGGGAGTGGCTGTAGTTTACCCGCTGGGTGTATATGCTCGTTCTTGGACTTCTGACAAGTTGGACATTGTTTGACGAAGTCCTCCACTGCCATCTTAAGCCCATGCCAAAAGAAAACCTTACGCAATCGCTGGTACGTAGCATGAATACCAGAATGTCCTCCCA
>NW_021286155.1:0-1716 GCF_002162155.2 Triticum dicoccoides
GCATCTCCATACTCAGCGAAAATAGCCGAACGAAGGTGTAGTGCAGCGGATGAAGGTTAAACATAGCAAAGATGTCATCAAACCGCAGGACGATCGTACCCCCGATGTCGCCATCCACAAAGCCCTTGCCCTCTGGCACCTTGGCCACGAAAACCGGGTATGCCACATCCTTCTCTCTGAGACGCCGCTTCTCCAAAGAAAGAACACTGTCGTGCAGACTCCGCATAGCACCGGTTGCAGCATTGAGCATATTTGGTGGTAGCATCGCCCTACCCGCCACATGCACCCTCCTCGAGATATCCTGCGGTGAAGGTGGCCCGTCCTGAGCACGGATCGTACTCGGTGCCGGCTGGCTCACACCCTTCTTAGTCTTTCTTTTGCGTGCCTTCTTCTTCTCCTGTAATGGGACCGAGTTCTGCTCACAGACCGCCTTCTTGAGTGTGTTGGGGCTGATAATATTTCGCACCTCGCCTATCTGAGGCTCGGTGAAGTCGGCAGCTGGAGGCGTCTCCTGAGAGCTGAACGCCAGACGGCGCCTGTTGCAACTCGGCTTCTCCGCGGTACGAGCTAGATCGCACACGTCTTTTGTTGGGTTTGGTTCTTGAGAAGGAGGCCCCATGAAGTCGCCATCGTACCCATGCTCGGCAAAGTACTGATCGACGTTGCCAAATGTATCATCGTCGTCGTCGTCGTTCTGATCCTGTGCCATATGCATGTTTGGATCCAGTGGCATAGGGATGTCCGGCACCGTTACGGCGGTCTTGCCATGGGGCCGACTTGGCGCCGGCACGACTAGCGGTGTTGTCTTTGGGGTGGTGTCCCCTGCCCCCAAACAAATCTGGCTCTTCGGCCAAAGCAGGGGCCAGCTCAGGCAGGCGCTGAGGGTCATCACGTCATCATCGTCGGTCCCGACGGGTCGAATCGGAGGTAACAAGTCGTCGCAGCCTGGCAGCACCCGAACCAGTTGAACCCTAAACAAGTTGGGTGGCATCTGGGTACCGTGGAACAAGGGGTTGCCCGGTTGAACGATTTTGCCCTTGGCGACACCGACCAACTCGTTGTTCACGAAGTGGAGGAGAGTGCACGGAACGTCGGCGGCGCCCTGCGAAAACATGTAGGGCGTCAGGGATGCCCAGTCAAAGGCAAGGAGATGAAGTCCTCGGCCGAGAGAGGCTTAATTAGTTACCGTGATGATGGCGTCGAGCTCGGCTAATGTCGAGGCACCGCCAACGGCGGGCGTGCAGTTGACGGAGCGGACGCTTGCTAAAGAGGTGCCGGCCGGCGTACACCCGGGTGCATTAAGCTCCCGTGCCGGCGTCGGAGACACCAATGCCGCCTCCGCCGGAGGCACCAATGGCCCTGCCATCGCATTATGCGAGTTGCTGGCCGTGAAGCTAGGAATCGGGGGCGGCCCCTGTTGGCCGCCCGCAATCCACGCACTCAACCCCGAGATCAAGGTAGGCACAAGGGCGGTGATCGTCGCTCCGAGTCGTTGTTCCACTTGCTCTTGGACAATCTCCGGAATCCGCGCCACCTGTGCCTTGAGTTCTTGAACCTCTCGCGCCTGGCTTTCCGAGCTGGTCTTTTTCTCCTTCCGCACACCAGCGGTATAGTATGACCCCCATTTTGTCGACAAGCCTTTGCCGGCCACACGACCAGCTGACGTCGGCTTACTGAGCTTATCCTTGTTCTTCATTATATTCAACCCCCTATTTA
>NW_021286156.1:0-1621 GCF_002162155.2 Triticum dicoccoides
TTATGCAAGCGAGCATAGTTTTCAGATATAAAAGAATGAGAGGCTCCTGTATCGAAAAGAACAGATGCCGGGTGGCAATTAACAAGAAGCGTACCGAGGACGACGTTGGGATCCTCTTGAGCTTCTTCGGCAGAGATACAGTTGACATGGCCACGTGAAGCGGTGACCGGCTTGGCGTGGAATATTTTTCCTGTCGGCTTGCCACGGCCAACAGCTTTAGCAGACTGGTTGGGGTTGGTCTGGGGACACTCACGCATATAGTGACCAGATTCCCCACACTTGAAACAAGTCACGGAACTGGTACGTGGAGGAGCATTGTTAGTTGGACCCCCATAGGGCTTGGCCGGTGCAGACTGTTGAACAGGGCGAGGCGCCTGGAAAGATGGCCTCGGTGTGAACCTGGGTGGCAGGGCGGTGTTGGGTACCCACACGCGGCGCTTCTGAGGACCAGCACCGGATGAGGAACCCATATCACGGCCGTGCTTGCGTGTTGCGTCATAGTCAGTCTGACCAGTTTCAGCACTGATGGCTTTGTTGACAAGTTTCTGAAAAGATGTGCACTCATGCAGACGGAGGTCGCGGCGAAGCTCGGGACTAAGGCCCTTACGGAACCTTGCTTGCTTCTTGGCATCAATAGACACTTCCTCGGTTGCATATCGTGCGAGATTACCAAACTCCCTGCTGTAAGCATCCACAGAAAGTCGGCCTTGGGTGAAACTGCAAAATTCTTCACGTTTACGGTCCATGAGACCCTCCGGAATGTGATGTTCACGGAAAGCCTCACTGAACTCAGCCCAAGTAGTGACATGGCCCGCTGGGCGCATAGCTCCATAATTCTCCCACCATAGACTAGCGGGGCCTTCAAGATGATATGCAGCAAAGGTGACCTTGTCAGCCTCCGCTACCAGCGCGGAACGCAGTTTGTGAGAGATACTGCGAAGCCAGTCATCAGCGTCGAGAGGCTCGACGGAGTGGTGGAACGTGGGTGGATGCAATTTGATAAAATCACTGAGTGACACCACGTTAGTCCTCTGATGGTGTGCTGTGTTCTGTTCAATACGCTCCAACAAACGGTTGGTCTCCTGCTTGTTTCTCTCAGCTTCCATCATAACCTCGGCTAGGGAAGGAGGATGAGGCAGATTTGCATCCCTGACTTCACTGCCTTCGGCCTGCTCTTGAGGAGCAGGGTTAGTGCGCGTGTTGACCATCCTAGGTAAACAAGACAATGATTTAGTCAGGATGATAAAATTCCGACATAGGATATAAAATGTAAGGATTAACTCGAAATGCAAGATGATCATCCGTATGACATGGTAGATACAGAAACTGCTTCTTTTATTCCATCGTCATACACACCATACAGGGTTTAGTACAAGACCAAACAAAGTACTATTACGGTGAAAAGAGGATTACATCTCATCGGGGCATTCCAAGCTCCTATACATTATTTTTCTACACCTCCGGAAAGAGTACAAACTAGGTCATATCCCACGAGTCACGCGGGATGATAGAAGACACAGCTAGTGCAACTAGTGACACTACCACTAACTCAGACCGATCCGTAGTAGCCCTCATAGAAGTCACCTCCATAGCCTGGAAGCTCAACATGATCATCCGGAAA
>NW_021286157.1:0-1773 GCF_002162155.2 Triticum dicoccoides
AAAAACATTTATACTTGGTGAGACTGGAACCATATAGTATAAGGTACTACCTGTTAACTAGAAACAACTGAAATAACAAGACCCAGTCTGCATTAATGGACGCAAAGGCCGAGATTTATATATCCTCCTTTTCAAGAAGGAAAACCTGAACAAAGTTTCTTGTCCAAGAAATTGACTGTGAGCTGCAAATATATAAAGGCACCGAGTTGATAGTCTGGCAGAAGAAGAACAAGAAGCAGCCTAGCCAGTCGGGCCATGGCCACCGTCGGCGTCGTCCTCCTGCTCCTCCTACTTGCACCGTTCCTCGCGGCCGCCGATATGTTGTGCGACAACCTTAAGGCCGCCTTGGTCACCCTCCCAAATAACACCTCCTCCTCCCCGGTACGCTTCGCCACTGCCGCCTTCGGCCGAGCCCCCGACATCGTCTACGCATTCACGATCTGCCGCGGCGACATCGTCGGCGTCATCTCCAACCAGTCCTACTGCCGCGAGTGCGTCAGCAACATGACTGACAAGGTGTTGAACGCTGCGCCGCAGCAGTGCTACAACGGCACCTACCACGACTATGGTGACCGCTGTATCCTCGTCTACTCCACAGACGACATCATCGCGCCGCCGTCTGGCGAAAACGGCGGCGATGACACGCCAGTCTAGAGATGGAACGACAAGAACGTCACCGGCCATGCCGATGAGGTCCGCCTCATCACCGGCCTCATCCGTGAGCTTCTGGTGCAGACGGTGGAGAAGGCGGCCAGCGCGGCGCCGATGCGATTTGCCACAGGCATCATGGACAGCGGCACGACCTTCCCGATGGTGCGCTCCTTGGCGCAGTGCAGACCAGACGCATCCACCGTCGACTGCTTGGCGTGCCTGCGTCGTCTCCTCGGCGTGGTCAATGCCACCATGTCCCTACGCATGGGAGCACAGATCAACGCCATACGGTGTTATTTCAGGTACGAGGCGTATCGGTTCTATGGCGGTGAAGCGACGCTGCGCCTCACGCCACCGCCGGCGCCGTCGCTAGCTCCGACTCCGGCAAAACGCAAGAGTATGTCCCCGTGGTTGCTAGTGATTTCTGCCTACATGATCATAAGAGAGATTATGAGTCAAAGCTAACATTATCATGTTAGGGAGTATGAGCAAACTGTGGGCAATTCCCATAGTTATAGTTCCTATAGTGGCAGCAGCATTTCTGTGCTTCATCTTTTGCTCCCGTCGGATTACAAGGAAAAGAAGAGGTATTATATAGTTACTGCTTATTAGTTACTGAAACAATTTCCACTATACTATTGTTTAAATTAGAATGTCACTGTTAATTACTTCAATGTCAATGTGGCTTTGGCATCTATCATTACTTCAAGAGAGATTAATTCAGAGTTCTCAACCATATACTACTCAAACTCAGGTAAAGCGGGAGAGGAAGAACTAGGATGGCAAGGGAAGAATTCAGAGTTCTCCATGTTTGAGTTTGAACAGGTACTAGTGGCCACAAATAATTTTTCAGAAGAAAACAAACTTGGAGAATGTGGCTTTGGCACTGTCTACAAGGTAATTCTAGTATGTGTATATATTTGCCAAATTAACATGATTGCATAAATTAGAATTATTATTATATGACTGACACATATAATTCATGAGGCAGAGGCAACGTTCCTGTTACCAACCTAACTGATAATTCGTAACTGGGAGTGGTGTACTGAGACAGACTAACATTTTGAATATATTTTTTCCCAGGGCCAGTTACCCGAGGGATCAGAGATAGCACTTAAGAGA
>NW_021286158.1:0-2865 GCF_002162155.2 Triticum dicoccoides
AAAAACATTTATACTTGGTGAGACTGGAACCATATAGTATAAGGTACTACCTGTTAACTAGAAACAACTGAAATAACAAGACCCAGTCTGCATTAATGGACGCAAAGGCCGAGATTTATATATCCTCCTTTTCAAGAAGGAAAACCTGAACAAAGTTTCTTGTCCAAGAAATTGACTGTGAGCTGCAAATATATAAAGGCACCGAGTTGATAGTCTGGCAGAAGAAGAACAAGAAGCAGCCTAGCCAGTCGGGCCATGGCCACCGTCGGCGTCGTCCTCCTGCTCCTCCTACTTGCACCGTTCCTCGCGGCCGCCGATATGTTGTGCGACAACCTTAAGGCCGCCTTGGTCACCCTCCCAAATAACACCTCCTCCTCCCCGGTACGCTTCGCCACTGCCGCCTTCGGCCGAGCCCCCGACATCGTCTACGCATTCACGATCTGCCGCGGCGACATCGTCGGCGTCATCTCCAACCAGTCCTACTGCCGCGAGTGCGTCAGCAACATGACTGACAAGGTGTTGAACGCTGCGCCGCAGCAGTGCTACAACGGCACCTACCACGACTACGGTGACCGCTGTATCCTCGTCTACTCCACAGACGACATCATCGCGCCGCCGTCTGGCGAAAACGGCGGCGATGACACGCCAGTCAAGAGATGGAACGACAAGAACGTCACCGGCCATGCCGATGAGGTCCGCCTCATCACCGGCCTCATCCGTGAGCTTCTGGTGCAGACGGTGGAGAAGGCGGCCAGCGCGGCGCCGATGCGATTTGCCACAGGCATCATGGACAGCGGCACGACCTTCCCGATGGTGCGCTCCTTGGCGCAGTGCAGACCAGACGCATCCACCGTCGACTGCTTGGCGTGCCTGCGTCGTCTCCTCGGCGTGGTCAACGCCACCATGTCCCTACGCATGGGAGCACAGATCAACGCCATACGGTGTTATTTCAGGTACGAGGCGTATCGGTTCTATGGCGGTGAAGCGACTCTGCGCCTCACGCCACCGCCGGCGCCGTCGCTAGCTCCGACTCCGGCAAAACGCAAGAGTATGTCCCCGTGGTTGCTAGTGATTTCTGCCTACATGATCATAAGAGAGATTATGAGTCAAAGCTAACATTATCATGTTAGGGAGTATGAGCAAACTGTGGGCAATTCCCATAGTTATAGTTCCTATAGCGGCAGCAGCATTTCTGTGCTTCATCTTTTGCTCCCGTCGGATTACAAGGAAAAGAAGAGGTATTATATAGTTATTGCTTATTAGTTACTGAAACAATTTCCACTATACTATTGTTTAAATTAGAATGTCACTGTTAATTACTTCAATGTCAATGTGGCTTTGGCATCTATCATTACTTCAAGAGAGATTAATTCAGAGTTCTCAACCATATACTACTCAAACTCAGGTAAAGCGGGAGAGGAAGAACTAGGATGGCAAGGGAAGAATTCAGAGTTCTCCATGTTTGAGTTTGAACAGGTACTAGTGGCCACAAATAATTTTTCAGAAGAAAACAAACTTGGAGAATGTGGCTTTGGCACTGTCTACAAGGTAATTCTAGTATGTGTATATATTTGCCAAATTAACATGATTGCATAAATTAGAACTATTATTATATGACTGACACATATAATTCATGAGGCAGAGGCAACGTTCCTGTTACCAACCTAACTGATAATTCGTAACTGGGAGTGGTGTACTGAGACAGACTAGCATTTTGAATATATTTTTTCCCAGGGCCAGTTACCCGAGGGATCAGAGATAGCACTTAAGAGACTTGCTCCACATTCGGGTCAAGGTTTCACAGAGTTCAAAAATGAAGTCCAGCTCATAGCCAAACTCAAGCATAGGAATTTGGTTAGGCTCTTAGGTTGTTGCTCTCATGAAGACGAGAAAATATTGGTCTATGAATATTTGTCAAACAAAAGCTTGGCTTCCTTCATCTTTGGTATGCATTTGGAGTTTTAATTTAGATTAAATATTGTCTGTTGACACACAAAAATGACTAAAAATACGATTGTGTTTCTGTTTGCCCCCATGATTATAGTTCCAGTCCCTAGATAACAGAGATGCATTTCAATTTCTTAGAGTACAACTCTTTGTCATTTTTCATATCTTTTTTCCCTTGTAATACTAATATCTAATTGATTTGCAGATGAAAATAAAAGAGCTTTGCTAGATTGGTCCACACTTTTAGCAATAATTCAAGGAATAGCTCATGGACTTCTTTACCTACATAAGCACTCCCAATTGCGCGTCATACATCGAGATCTTAAACCGAGCAACATTCTCTTGGATAGCGAAATGAATCCAAAAATTTCAGACTTTGGGCTAGCAAAAATATTCAACTCAAATAGCAGTGAACAAAACACTACAAGAAGAGTGTTCGGTACATAGTAAGTTTCCAAGGAATAAATCCACTCATGAATATTTATATTAGAATTCAACTATATACAATAACCTTTTATATGTATTATTTAACATTTTAGCGGCTACATGCCCCCTGAGTATGCTTCAGAAGGCATCTTCTCTATTAAATCCGATGTCTTCAGCTTTGGTGTTGTTATTTTTGAGATCATTAGTGGAAAACGGAATTCTGGTAGCCGACAATGTGGAGATTTCATCAATCTCCTTGGATATGTGAGCAAATAAACCCAAACTTAATCATGTGATATATTTATTCAATATATAACCTTCATTATGTGATGAATTTGCAAATAGGCATGGCAATTATGGAAAGAGGGAAGGTTGATTGATCTCGCTGATGCATCATTGGTTTCCAAGAGTAACCCAATAGAGATGATGAGATGCATTAACATAGCATTGTTGTGTGTACAAGATAATGCATCTGATAGACCAACCATGGCC
>NW_021286159.1:0-1116 GCF_002162155.2 Triticum dicoccoides
TCTTCCGCAGATTTGTACAGGATAAGATCCAACAACATATCGTGTACTTTGCAAGTTAACACTGACCCATGCATGTCAATCTGTACAGGTTGAATAAGACTCATGTTGACAAGCTCATTAAAATAACTTATCGCAATCTGTTTTGGATTTTGTCCATGTGCTTTACTAACAAAGCCTTCAGAAACCCATAGGCTTACCAACTCGTGCCTATATATTTCAGAGTCCTCCAGAAACATACCAAGATACAAGAAGCATGTCTTGAGGTGGTGAGGAAGATTTTTGTAGCTAAGGTTCAAGATCTGTCTCATTGCTTCCAAGGTAAGATTTGTGCCTGACACTGACCCCAATGAATTCAGTACATGTTTCCACCTCTCCTTTTGGTTGGAACGATCACTTGCCAATAGGCTGGATATGCTAATGATTGCAAGTGGCAAACCACCACACTTCTTGAGAATCTCAACTGAAACATCTCTGAGTTGACCTGGACAAGCTTTTTCAGAGCAAAATATCCTACCAAAAAACAATTTCCTTGAGTCTTCTTCACTAAGAGGTTTCATTTCAAGAATGTGCTCATGGTGACCGAAACAACATGCCTCAGCCAAAGTCTTGATTCTTGTAGTTACTGTTAATCTACTACCAAGATTATTTTCTGGGAAAACACATTTAATAATATTCCATGCTGATACATCCCATAGATCATCGATGATAACCAAGTACCTGCAAGAAATTAGTACAGTGGTAAGTAAATTTAAAAATAAATTTCAAAAGGTTCAAGGTAGATGAAAATATTTATTATCAAATTAAATATTAATTCTTTTATAGAAGAACATAATATTAAATGTTTTAAGGAAATCTAAGTATCAGGGGCACATGTGAACAACAACAATATAGAAAGTTAGAATCAGTACCTCTTGTTTTTCAGGTTTTCTCTGAGTTGGTCGAGAAGAACATTTAATTCACAATCATGAAAAGGTTGTCCACACCCAAGTTGGGTTAATAAACTATTCAGAAGTTTTGGAATGTTGGGCTTTTGAGACACCGGCACAAATGCACTACAATGAAATTCCGCCTTCAGCTTATGGTATACCTCATTGGCGAGTGTTGTTTTACCCAAAC
>NW_021286160.1:0-4936 GCF_002162155.2 Triticum dicoccoides
TAGGAATAACCTACACCCCAGGGAAAGCCAACGTCATGGCTGATGCGCTAAGTCGTAAATCTTATTGTAACAACCTGATGTTACAACAAAGTCAACCGCTTCTCCATGAGGAATTTCGGAAGCTTAACCTTCACATTGTTCCTCAAGGTTTTCTTTCCACCTTGGTGGCGAAACCTACCCTTATGGATCAGATCATCAAAGCACAGAAGGTAGATCCGGGAATTTCCCGCATCAAGAGAAACATCAAGAAAGGAATTGCGAATTGTTTCTCCATTAATGATCAAGGGGTCGTATACTTCGGGAATCGACTAGTGGTTCCCAAGGTGCGAAACCTGAGACGATTGATCCTTAAGGAAGCTCATGAATCTCCTCTCACCATTCATCCCGGTAGTACTAAGATGTATCAGGACCTACGCCAGAGGTTCTGGTGGACTAGGATGAAAAGAGAAATTGCTCAATATATTGCTAATTGCGATGTCTGTCGTCGTGTAAAAGTAGAGCATCAACGGCCTGCTGGCACCCTTCAACCCTTAGCTATTCTTGAATGGAAATGGGATAAAATTGGTATGGATTTCATTACCGGTTTTCCCAGGACCAAGAGAGGGAATAATGCTATCTTCGTCGTTGTCGATCGTCTTTCCAAAGTAGCCCATTTCTTACCTGTTCGTGAGAGTATAACCGCTAGTCAGTTGGCAGACTTATACATCTCCCGTATAGTGTCTCTCCATGGTGTTCCTTTGGAAATTAATTCGGATCGAGGAAGTCTTTTCACCTCTCGATTTTGGGAAAGCTTCCAAAATGCTATGGGAACCCGTCTCTCCTTTAGCACCGCTTTCCACCCTCAGTCGAGTGGTCAAGTGGAACGCGTCAACCAGATTCTAGAAGACATGCTTCGAGCCTCTGTTATCTCATTCGGGATGGATTGGGAGAAGTGCCTTCCATTTGCCGAATTCGCTTACAACAACAGCTATCAATCTAGCTTGGGTAAAGCCCCTTTTGAAGTTCTTTATGGACGACGATGTCGAACACCCCTTAACTGGTCAGAAACCGGGGAAAGACAATTCTTTGGCCCGAATATGATTCAGGAAGCAGAAGAACAAGTTCGCATCGTTCGTGAAAAGTTGAAAACAGCCCAATCTCGTCAAAAGAGTCAATATGACCGAAAACATAAGGCTATGACTTTCGAGGTTGACGAGAAGGCTTATCTTTGGGTTACCCCTCTGAAGGGAACCCATCGTTTCGGTATCAAAGGCAAATTGGCTCCTCGATATATTGGACCTTTTCGCATTCTCGCCAAACGAGGAGAAGTTGCCTACCAATTGGAACTACCTCCGCACCTCTCCAGAGTCCACGATGTCTTCCACGTTTCTCAACTCAGGCGTTGCTTCTCGGATCCTATCCGTGGAGTGGACCACGAAACGCTTGATCTCCAAGATAATCTTACATATCGAGAGTACCCCATTCGTATCCTTGATCAGGCCGAGCATACCACTCGACGTCATAATATCAAGTTTCTCAAGGTTCAATGGTCGCACCATTCTGAGGATGAAGCAACTTGGGAAAGGGAGGATCGTCTTCGACTCGAGTACCCCGCTTTCTTTCCGGAAGAACCCAAATCTCGGGACGAGATTCTTTTGAGTGGGGGTGAGTTGTCACACCCTAGCTAGTCATGCATTAGAGTGTTGCATCATGTTTACTCTTTCATCAGAAACTTGAAATGGGGATGACAGAACCCCCAGTCCCCTCTGAAACCAACTAGGGTTACTAAAATAATTTTCAATAAACCTGAAATGCCCTTCTAAAATGCCCATCATTTTTGTCTTGGTTCAGAACCTCTGCCAAAAGTGGTGCACATTTTCCTAGGCCATCTTAGGGTTTTTGAATTAAATCATAAATATTTGAATTTGGGCATTTAAAATTATATAAAATATTTAAATGCTCAAATATCTCCAAACTAAAGTGTTTCATGTTGGAAATAATCCCACTATGGGCCAGGAGTAGTTTGGTGATTTTTGAAGTTGCCTAGGTATTTTATTAAATTCAACAAAGTTGCAGATATATAAAATAAAACAGAAAACAGAAGAAAATGGAAAAACTTACCTGTCGCCCAGCACCGGCCCACCTGCCGGCCCAGCCCAGCACCGCGCCAGCGAGCTGCTTCCGGCCAGGCAGGCAGGCAGGTGCTCGACGGCGAGCACCGCATGGGTGCCACGCACCTGCTCGCCGCCTCGCCGCCTCCCTCGCCCGGCTAACGCCGTGGATCGGCTTCCCTCTCTTCCCCGAACCTCCCAGACACCCCCTCTCCTCTCCAGCTCCTCCCCCTTGCACGCCCCAGCCATGGCCGACGCCATCGCCGCCACCCCCTCGCCGTAGCCACGCCCTCCGTCCACCCCACGCTGTGCCACCGTGTCCAGGAGCTCCGCCGCCGTCCACTTCATCGAGCTAGCCGAGCCCCGTGTGCTCGTGCGGCCCGAGACCACCGCACCGACCTCGCCCGAGCTCACCGTCGCCGGAGATCCCCTTCAACGCCGTCGCCGCCTCAGCTCGTCCCCGACCTCGCCGGTGGCCTCTACGGGAGCGCTGTGAGCCTAGCTACTCCTCCGACCCTCTCTCTCTCATTCCTGAGCCGTGTAGCCACCGCACGAGGATCACACGCCCGCACCGCCGCGGATCTCGTCGCCGACGTGCTTCCGGCCACACTCTGGCCACAAGATGGTGTCCATCTTACTCACCGAGTCCCGCAGCACCTAGCTAGCCACTCCCCGAGCCTCACCGACCCCTCTAACGCCAAGTTCATCTTCGACCGAACCCCGGTGGCCGCCAAGGTCGTCGCCGGCGCCAACTCCGGCCACCCCGACCCCAACGGACTCCACCAAGAGCTGCGGCTTGTCCTCAGCTCCACTCCGGTGGTCTCCGCGATCCATTTGGTGGCCGAAATGGCCAAAACCACTCCCGCCGCCGCGTCGGACTCGCCGGCGGCTAAACGCCGGCGTCGCTGGTTTGACTTTGACCACGGGTGGGCCCTGGTTGACTCCCCTGAGTCAATGACAGGTGGGGCCCAACCCTGTTAATTAAACCTGTTTAGTTTTAATTAAACTTTAATTAAAGTAATCACCCTGACATGCGGGACCCACTGTCCGGTTTGACCCAGACCTGTTCCGTTGACCTGCTGACGTCACTCTGACGTCAGGCTGACGCAATAATGATTTTCTGGAATTATTCTAATATAGGAAATTCCAGAATATAATTTAAACTTCAAAAATTCATAACTTTTATTCTGTAACTCCAAATCAGACAAATTATATATGAAAAATGATCAGAAAAATCCAATCTATCCATCTGTACTATTTTCATGCATGACTAAACAAGTTAACTTGATGTTTAATGCAGAACAAGGAAAAGCACTTTAAAAGGCCATGCTTGAGTTTGAAATTTGAATCTTTGATTCAAATTTGTTCAAACCCTTCTGGTTTTAGTTGCATTAGCCCAACACACCCATATTGCCATGTTTCATGCATGCATCATATTGTTGCACATTGTTTGGTGATGGTTGTGTATCGGTGTCCTTTGCGATAGGTTCTGCCTCCGAGGAGTACCGTGATTACCCTAACGAAGAACCGTATCAGTGCATCGAACCATCAGGCAAGCAACCAACCATTTGATCATATCGATACAATCCCATGTTCTCGCTCCTGCTCTCTTTTACTGCATTAAGACAACGCGTTTCAAACTGCTGTGTGCTACGGTAGTTGAACCCATTTCCTCTGCATGACCTGTCATTGCCACAGTAACTAGATGAAACCCACTAGCATGTGTAGGAGTTGATTGAGCCATATGTATGTGTTGTTCCTACCTTGCTATGCCTGCTATGCTTAGAGTCGTGTCAGGTCTGGTTCATCTGGGTGATGGGCTAGAGTGAAATGATTATGTCGGTAATGAGAGTAGTGTGGTGAACACGATTTGATAAAGGTATCGATGAGGGGCCATGTAGGAGTACATGGTGGGTTGTTTCATTGAAGCCGACCTTAAGCACCGAGATCTGTATGTGTGATTTAAGAATTAGCTACTACCATGCATTGGGCCCGAAACCAATGGACCCTCTCGGCTTCTTATTCACCCTAGTCCTCCGTCCAGGAGTTGCAAGTAGTTTCTGGTGTTTGTAGCCTACTAGAAGCCGTGGACAGCGCTGACCGTAGGGGTGGGCTGTGATGCGGTAGGTACGTGGCACGGTGTACCGAATACCCGTTAGGTATCTCGGGAACCCTGTTCACATCGTTCGGGGCCGTATGGGAAACCTCGGCCGGACTCCCTGCGGATGGAACCTGGATAGGCGATAAACCTGGACTGGAGACTTAGGTGACTAGGTAGGTCGTGGCCGACACCCACGTTGGGCTTCCGCTTGAAGGTTGCCGAGTACATGTCATGTAAACGACGGTAAGTGGTGAGAGCGTGTATGAAGAAGTACACCCCTGCAGGGTTATCATAATCTATTCGAATAGCCGCGTCCGCGGTAAAGGACTACTTGGTTGCCTATACAGTTCATAGACAAGTAAATGGAAACTACTAAAAGCCTCAAGATAAGTGTGAGTGCCGAGGGTGGCTCTTCCGTAGGAAGACGGAGGCGAACCCTCGGTAGTGTATTGAAGTGGTGAGTAGTGGACTCGTGTGCGCAAAACCATTTCAAGTTGAGGTATCGTAGGATAGTCTAGCCAAGAGTCAAAGCTGGCTTGCTGCAATAACTCCACCTACCCTTCTTGACAATGTGCATGTATGTAGGATCTGATGTAAGTCTTGCTGAGTACCTTTGTACTCATGTTGCTATAATTTACATTTTACAGAAGACGCTGCAACCCCTTCTGATGGGTTCTACGTAGACGTTGACATCAACGAGTAGGCTAAAGGCCCAGGTGGTGATCCTGAGCTTGTGAAGGACCAT
>NW_021286161.1:0-1954 GCF_002162155.2 Triticum dicoccoides
CAGTTTGAAACGCGTTGTCTTAATGCAGTAAAAGAGAGCAGGAGCGAGAACATGGGATTGTATCGATATGATCAAATGGTTGGTTGCTTGCCTGATGGTTCGATGCACTGATACGGTTCTTCGTTAGGGTAATCACGATACTCCTCGGAGGCAGATCCTGCCGCAAAGAACACCGATACACAACCATCACCAAACAATGTGCAACAATATGATGCATGCATGAAACATAGCAATATGAGTGTGTTGGGCTAATGCAACTAAGACCAGAAGGGTTTGAACCAATTTGAATCAAAGATTCAAATTTCAAACTCAAATATGGCCTTTTAAAGTGCTTTTCCTTGTTCTGCATTAAACATTAGGTTAACTTGTTTAATCATGCATGAAAATAGTACAGATGGATAGATTGGATTTTTCTGATCATTTTTCATATATAATTTGTCTGATTTGGAGTTACAGAATAAAAGTTATGAATTTTTGAAGTTTAAATTATATTCTGGAATTTCCTATATTAGATTAATTCCAGAAAATCAATTATTGCGTCAGCCTGACGTCAGTGTGACGTCAGTAGGTCAACGGAACACGTCTGGGTCAAACCTGACAGTGGGTCCCGCATGTCAGGGTGATTAAATTAATTAAAGTTTAAATAAAACTAAACCTGTTTAATTAACAGGGCTGGGCCCCACCTGTCATTGACTCAGGGGAGTCAACCAGGGCCCACCCGTGGTCAAACCCGGGTCGGCTGCACCGGCGTTTAGCCGCCGGCGAGCCCGACGCGGCGGCGGAAGTGGTTTTGGCCGTTTCGGCCACCAAATGGGTCGCGGAGACCACCGGAGTGGAGCTGGGGACAAGCCGCATCTCTTGGTGGAGTCCGTTGGGGTCGGGGTGGCCGGAGTTGGCGCCGGCGACGACTTTGGCGGCCACCGGGGTTCGGCCGACAACGAACTTGACGCTAGGGGGGTCGGTGAGGCTCGGGGAGTGGCTAGCTAGGTGCTAAGTGACACGGTGAGTATGATGGACACCAGTTTGTGGCCGGAGGGTGACCGGGAGCACGTCGGCGACGAGCTCCACGGCGGTGGGTGCGGTTGAGCTCCGGGAGGTTGCTACACGGCTCGGGAGCAAGAACGGAAGGGAGGGGGAGATGGCTAAGCTCACAGTGAGTGTGACGAAGCCCTTGGCGTGGCCGGAGATGGACTGGAGCGACGACGACGTTGAAGGGGATCTCCGGCGACGGCGGTTCGGGCGAGGTCGTTGCGGTGGACTCGGGCGTTGCGAGCGCTCGGGGCTCGGCTTGCTCGATGGAGTGGACAGCGGCGGAGCTCCTGGACACGGTGAGAGGACGCACGGGCGGCGGGGAGCACGGCTACGACGAAGGCACGGCGATGGTGGCGTCGGTCATGGCGGGGGAGCGCGAGGGGGAGGAGCTGGAGAGGAGAGGGGGTGTCTGGGAGGTTCGGGGGAGCGAGGGAGGCCGGTCCACGACGTCACCGGGCGCGGGGAGCGGCGAGGCGGCGAGCAGGTGCGTGGCGCACGCTACGGTCGCCGTCGGGCACCTGCCTGCCTGCCTGGCCGGCAAGCAGCTCGCTGGAGCGGCGCTGGGCTGGGCCGGCAGGTGGGCCGGGAGCAGGCGCCAGGTAAGCTTTTTCCATTTCTTTCTGTTTTCTGTTTTTTTAATACTTCTGCAACTTTGTTGAATTAAATAAAATACTTAGGCTACTCCTAAAATCACCAAACTACTCCTGGTCCATAGTTGGATTATTTCCAACATGAAACATTTTAGTTTGGAGATATTTGAGCATTTAAATATTTTATATAATTTTAAATGCCCAAATTCAAATATTTATGATTTAATTCAAAAACCCTAAGATGGCCTAGGAAAATGTGCACCACTTTTGGCAGAGGTTCTGAACCAAGACAAAAATGATGGGCATTTTAGAAGGGCATTTCAGGTTCATTG
>NW_021286162.1:0-1019 GCF_002162155.2 Triticum dicoccoides
GGAACCCTGTTCACATCGTTTGGGGCTGTGAGCGAAACTCCGGCCGGATCTCCTCATGGATGGAACCCGAATAGGCGATAAACCTGGACTAGAGACTTAGGTGTTTAGGTAGGTCGTGGTCTACACCCACGTCGGCTTTTGCTTGAAGTCTGCCGAGCACATGTCGTGTGCAGACGCTAAGTGGTGGAAACATGTATGAAGAAGTACACCCCTGCAGGGTTAACATCATCTATTCGAATAGCCGTGTCCGCGGAAAAGGACTTCTGGGTTGCTTATATCAGTTCATAGACAAGTGAAAGTGGATACTTTAAAATGCGCAAGATAAGCGTGAGTGCTATGGATGGCGCTCTCGTAGGGAGACGGGAGCGGATCCATAGTGGTGTATTGATATGGTGAATATGTGGACTCGTGTGCGCCACCTCAAAGAGTTACATTGCAGTCGTAGTTTAGGATAGCCACCGAGTCAAAGCTGGCTTGCTGCAGTTAAACCCCACCATCCCCTTGTTGAAAATGATGCATATGTAGTTAGTTCTGATGTAAGTCTTGCTGGGTACATTTGTACTCACGTTTGCCTATTTTATGTTTTTGCAGAGAGACTTCAGTCTCACTAGTAGTTCCACGTGGACTTCGACGTTTACCTTGATACCTCAGCTACGATCTTGTGCCCTCGGCAGGATCTGGTAGATAGTCAGGCTTCTCAGCCTTTTCATTTATAGATGTCTGTACTCAGACATGATAGCTTCCGCTTGTGCTTTGACTTGTATGCTCTGATTGTTGGGTCATGAGACCCATGTTTGTAATGTCTCGCTCCTCGGAGCCTATTGAATAAACTACTTGAGTCGTAGAGTCATGTTGTGATGCCATGTTGTGTTTGCACATATCGAGCATATTGTGTGTATGTTATTGAAATGCTTGGTATGTGTGGGATCTGACTATCTAGTTGTTTATCTTTAGTAGCCTCTCTTACCGGGAAATGTCTCCTAGTGTTTCCACCGAGCCATGGTAGCTTGCTACTGCTC
>NW_021286163.1:0-1325 GCF_002162155.2 Triticum dicoccoides
GATGACTACTCGATAGTTCAGTGTGCCATGCTTTACGGCTTAGAATCGGGACTTCAACGACGTTTTGAACGTCATGGAGCATATGAGATGTTCCAGGAGTTGAAGTTAATATTTCAAGCAAATGCCCGGATTGAGAGATATGAAGTCTCCAATAAGTTCTATAGCTGCAAGATGGAAGAGAACAGTTCTGTCAGTGAGCATATACTCAAAATGTCTGGGTATAATAATCACTTGATTCAATTGGGAGTTAATCTTCCAGATGATTGCGTCATTGACAGAATTCTCCAATCACTGCCACCAAGCTACAAGAGCTTCGTGATGAACTATAATATGCAAGGGATGAACAAGACTATTCCCGAGCTCTTCGCAATGCTAAAAGCTGCGGAGGTAGAAATCAAGAAGGAGCATCAAGTGTTGATGGTTAACAAGACCACTAGTTTCAAGAAAAAAGGGCAAAGGGAAGAAAAAGGGGAACTTCAAAAAGAACGGCAAGCAAGTTGCTGCTCAAGAGAAGAAACCCAAGTCTAGACCTAAGTCTGAAACTGAGTGCTTCTACTGCAAGCAGACTGGTCACTGGAAGCGGAACTGCCCCAAGTATTTGGCGGATAAGAAGGATGGCAAGGTGAACAAAGGTATATGTGATATACATGTTATTGATGTGTACCTTACCAATGCTCGCAGTAGCACCTGGGTATTTGATACTGGTTCTGTTGCTAATATTTGCAACTCGAAACAGGGACTACAGAATAAGCGGGCACTGGCAAAGGATGAGGTGACGATGCGCGTGGGAAACGGTTCCAAAGTCGATGTGATCGCGGTCGGCACGCTACCTCTACATCTACCTTCGGGATTAATATTAGACCTAAATAATTGTTATTTGGTGCCAGCGTTAAGCATGAACATTATATCTGGATCTTGTTTAATGCGAGACGGTTATTCATTTAAATCAGAGAATAATGGTTGTTCTATTTATATGAGTAATATCTTTTATGGTCATGCACCCTTGAAGAGTGGTCTATTCTTACTAAATCTCGATAGTAGTAATACACATATTCATAATGTTGAAACCAAAAGATACAGAGTTGATAATGAAAGTGCAACTTATTTGTGGCACTGTCGTTTAGGTCATATCGGTGTAAAACGCATGAAGAAACTCCATACTAATGGACTTTTGGAACCACTTGATTATGAATCACTTGGTACTTGCGAACCGTGCCTCATGGGCAAGATGACTAAAACACCGTTCTCCGGTACTATGGAGAGAGCAACAGATTTGTTGGAAATCATACATACCGATGTATGTGGTCCGATGAATATTGAGGCTC
>NW_021286164.1:0-1702 GCF_002162155.2 Triticum dicoccoides
GCTGAGCGAATAAGAGCTGTCAAGTTAGCTTCTGTAGCTATGACGAGAAAATCAGTGAATTCCTCGTTTCCTTGGTACACCCTCATTTTATTATGGACGGGTCGACATGGTAGGCTAGTTATGATTTATCAACATCGATGAAACAATGCATTCTTAGTGAAGTTGGTTTTCTGTATTTTTTTCATTTTTTTACATAATATAGTGCTGAAATTTGTTCAAAGTGTAGTCAAATTTCATACTTGAAATATAAGATAGAAACCAAAAATTTATATATATAAGAAAATAGAACGTTAATAGAAACCTCGTTTTCAAATAACCTTGAAAATCATTTATTTTCAAATAGAAAATAAGCATACTGATATTTTAAAAATAGCATGCTCATTTGAAAAAAGCATGTTCAATTGAAAATAAAATAGAATGAATATGTGGATTTAAAAATAGCATGCTGCTTTGAATATACTATTTTTAAAATACCATGCTATTTTAAAAATAGCATGCTGATTTTAAAAATATGATTTCAAACATAGCATGCTACTTTTAAAATTATAATGCTCTTTTCAATATGCTACTTTCAAAATAACATGCTGATTTCAATAATATCATGCTAATTTTAAAAATAGCATGCTACTTTAAAAAATATAATGCTCTTTTTAATATGCTACTTTTAAAATAGCATGCTATTTTCAAAAATATCATGCTTATTTTAAAAATAGCATGCTTATTTTAAAAATAGCATGCTCTTTTCAATATGCTACTTTTAAAATAGCATGCTGATTTAAAAAAATCATGTTCTTTTGAATATGATATTTTTAAATATAGCATGCTGATTTCAAAATAACAGCCTCATTCTAAAAATATAACGCTATTTTTAAAATAGCATGCTGATTTCAAAAATTACATGATTTTTTTAAATATGTTGTTTTGAAAGCAGCGTGCTGATTTTGAAAACATCATTTTTTTAATTACGCTTTTTAAAAGATAGCATGTTTTTTAGTATACTGTTTTTCAAATAAAAAAACATGATGGTTTGCTTTGTTTTTGAAAATAGCATTCCATGCTATTTCGAAAGTAACAAAAACATCATTTTTTGCATTGCATTTCGACCCGCAAGTTTTTGTTTTGCATTGCATTTTTTTGTGCGACACACATACAAACCGCATTTTCAAAATAATTCGTACTAGCCAACACAAAAACCTCGTTAAAAAATGAAAGTACTGTCCAACCATTTGAAACTCGGTTAGATTTGATTCTAAAAATACTAGCATCACTGTGGCAAAAAAAGGAAATATAATTGCAGTCCATAAAGGTAATTATATCAAGGAGGGTACTAGGGTGCGTTATATATATAGACTTGCATAGCAAGTACATTACGCCACATAGGGTACCACCAAGTTACTGCCAAGTTCCACTTACTGGACGATCTTCATACCCAGTCGGTCCCAAAAGTTATACCACCAAAGTACCAGTTACTACCAAGTACCAATTACTACTAAGTTGCACTTACTGGACCCAAAAGCTGATACTACCAACTTGCAGTTATTGGCTAGTACATACAGATTATAAAACTAGCGTCAAACTACTGCCATGGGTCAAGGAATCCTCATGCCACTAACCATGTTCACCCTAAGCCCACCTCCACCCCTTTCCATGAACCCGAAGATAGCCATTTGATCTTCTTTCATTCTGGCGCCCTCAACGAATT
>NW_021286165.1:0-1167 GCF_002162155.2 Triticum dicoccoides
GGAGCATATGAGATGTTCGAAGAGCTGAAACTAGTTTTTCAAGCTCATGCCCGGGTCGAGAGATATGATGTCTCCGACAAGTTCTACAGTTGTAAGATGGAGGAAAACAGTTCTGTCAGTGAGCACATCCTAAAGATGTCTGGGTTGCACAACCGTATGACCCAGCTGAACATTAACCTCCCAGATGAGGCGGTCATTGACAGAATCCTCCAGTCGCTCCCACCAAGCTACAAGAGCTTTGTAATGAACTACAACATGCAGGGGATGGAAAAGACCATTCCTGAAGTGTTCTCGATGCTGAAGTCAGCAGAGGCTGAAATCAAGAAAGAACATCAAGTGTTGATGGTCAATAAGACCACTAAGTTCAAGAAGGGCAAGGGTAAGAAGAACTTCAAGAAGGACGACAAAGATGTTGCCGCGCCTGGTAAGCCAGTTACCGGGAAGAAGTCGAAGAATGGACCCAAGCCTAAGACTGAGTGCTTTTATTGCAAGGGGAAGGGTCACTGGAAGCGGAACTGCCCCAAATACTTAGCGGATAAGAAGGCCAGCAACACCAAAGGTATATTTGATATACATGTGATTGATGTGTACCTTACCAGTACTCGTAGTAACTCCTGGGTATTTGATACCGGTGCCGTTGCTCATATTTGTAACTCACAGCAGGAGCTGCGGAATAAACGGAGACTGGCAAAGGACGAGGTGACGATGCGCGTCGGGAATGGTTCCAGAGTCAATGTGATCGCCGTCGGCACGCTGCCTCTACATTTACCTACGGGATTAGTTTTGAACCTTAATAATTGTTATTTAGTGCCAAGTTTGAGCATGAACATTGTATCTGGATCTCGTTTAATACGAGATGGCTACTCATTTAAGTCTGAGAATAATGGTTGTTCGATTTATATGAGAGATATGTTTTATGGTCATGCTCCGATGGTCAATGGTTTATTCTTAATGAATCTCGAGCGTAATATTACACATGTTCATAGTGTAGATGCCAAAAGATTTAAAGTTGATAACGATAGTCCCACATACTTGTGGCACTGCCGCCTTGGTCACATTGGTGTCAAGCGCATGAAGAAGCTCCATGCCGATGGACTTTTAGAGTCTCTTGATTATGAATCGTTTGACACGTGCGAACCATGCCTCTTGGGCAAAATGACCAAGACT
>NW_021286166.1:0-1118 GCF_002162155.2 Triticum dicoccoides
TGATACTTCGAAAGAGATTGTCCGTTTTTTACACGAAGTGCATCCAGTTTTTGCCGTAACCATCTCTACTATCTTGCAGATGCTATGTGGGTGAAATTATGATACCATGCCAACTTTCAACCTTTTCAGAGTCCATTTCAAATGCTTTTCAATTTCATGGTCTTATAGCTCAAAATAATTAGTAAATGCATGAAAAATAACAAATGAAGTCAGAAAGGGTTGAAAATTGATGATGTGGCTTTGGATGGTGCATTTTGAACACAGAAAAACTATGCAGTTCAAATAAGTTCAAAAAAATGAAATCCCTTTGTAACAGACGAGTTTCCGTATGAAACCCTGATACTTCGAAAGAGATTGTCCGTTTTGTACACGAAGTGCATCCAGTTTTTGCCGTAATCATCTCTACTTTCTTGCACATGCTATGTGGGTGAAATTATGATACAATGCCAACTTTCAACCTTTTCAGAGTCCATTTCAAATGCTTTTCAATTTCATGTCTTATAGCTCAAAATAATCAGTAAATGCATGAAAAATAACAAATGAAGTCAGCAACATTTGAAAATTGATGATGTGGCTTTGAATGGAGCATTTTGAACACACAAAAACTATGGAGTTCAAATAAGTTCGAAAAAATGAAATCACTTTGTAATAGACGAGTTTCCATATGAAACCCTGATACTTTGAAAGAGATTCTCCGTTTTGTACACGAAGTGCATCCAGTTTTTGCCGTAAACCTCTCTACTTTCTTGCACATGCTATGTGGGTGAAATGATGATACCATGCCAACTTTCAACCTTTTCAGAGTCCATTTCAAATGCTTTTCAATTTCATGGTCTTATAGTTCAAAATAATCAGTAAATGCATGAAAAATAACAAATGAAGTCAGAAATGGTTGAAAATTGATGATATGGCTTTGAATGGTGCCTGTTGAACACAGAAAAACTATGGAGTTCAAATAAGTTCAAAAAAATGAAATCCCTTGGTAACAAACGAGTTTCCGTATGAAACCCTCATACTTCGAAAGAGATTGTCCGTTTTGTACATGAAGTGCATCCAGTTTTTGCCGTAACCATCTCTACTTTCTTGCACATGCTATGTGGGTGAAATGATGATACCAT
>NW_021286167.1:0-1602 GCF_002162155.2 Triticum dicoccoides
TTACTCATCTATTCATGTGTCATATATGCAAAAATCAAGGGAAGTAAAAATGGATGACATATACATATACAACATGTACACCTTGTCTCTTTTGTTAGCCACATTTTAGATTAAGCAACGCCGAGGACGGCTTTATTTTCAAGAAGGGGAGGATGATGAGGACATGACTACCTTGGATATGACCAAAAATATTGCATATATGCATATTTGTCAGGTGATTTCTAGTGCAAACTATTCAATAATCTATTTATGTTATCCAGAACAAAAATACTTCACACACTTTTGTGTTTTGTCTAATTGCAGGTGTATGGGACATTTGTACAATCCACATATGAAGATAAGGAAGAAAGAGATGTTTATTTTCTGTCCAAAAAGTTCTCTCACGTCACTTTTGGCCCAAGAGAAGATAGAGTCCAAGTCTCTCACGTTCTGGATTCAGATTTGGACTGCACAGACATACCTGACTCAAATCGCACACAAGTTTTTCATACGGACTCCGAATTGGGTGATTCTTTTTTTATTGGAAACTAGATTTCGTGCACTTTCCAACCCAATTGGAATCACCTTCAAATTCGTCCAGAGCGTTGAGTTGTGGACGAAACAATCTGATGCTGCAGCAGAATCCGAGTCAAACTACAAGTCCAAAGGTGTTACATCACCTCCACTTGGGCCCATTGGCCTTGTACGACCTAGATTTAGTTTTAGGCTGCCTTGGGACGTCCTCCCACCTCCTTGGCCGCCACCCCTTGCTCCTATATAAGTAGATCCATCTAGTAGCTTTTCCTGGGGATTTGTTTAGTTAAAAGTTAGCCATTGCAACTTCGTGTACTTCGTTTGTGTCCAACGACCAGACCAAGACCGCTTACGGATCCCCACCTTTATCAATACTCCATATATACTCGCAATATTCAGATTGCTTTTATCATATTCTTGCTTGTTCTTCGATTGCTTGCAGGAATAGACCTTCGTGGTCAGGTTGATTGTGCTCCGGCGTGGTCAATAACCTCTCGGAGTTGGTTTAGCGATTGCTAAGGCGCAACGTCGTGCACGTTTGTAGTCGGATCGTCAAAGTCGTCTCCACCAAATCGTTAGTTATCATCTCATCGAAAGATCGGGACACCCCGCCTCTATCATTATTGACCACGCCGGGCACGATCAACCTGACCACGAGGGTCTGTTTCCTGCGAGCAAACGAAGAACAAGCAAGAAACTAAGATTGCAATCTGGATATTGCGAATATAAGATGAAAGCTTTATTGATCAAGGTGGGGTTCTGTGACGCCTTTGTCTGGTCGTTGAACACAAACGAAGTACGCGAAGTTGCAGCTATGGCGAACTTTTAATCTAAACAAAACCCAAAGTCTAAATGATGCCCTAAGGGCTGTATATATGGAGGAAGAGGGGGGAATTTCGTGGCCCTTGGTGGAGGGGTCCGAAATCAACCCTATCTCTTGTTTCCCCACACATACGGACTCTAAAAATAGCCTATACTTATGTATTTCGAAATTACATGGGCCTGGCCCAATAATAAGGTGACGCAGCACCTAAAATAGCCTCGGGACGAAATTTATGAAGTGGCATCTTGTATATTTCGTCCAAGGCT
>NW_021286168.1:0-942 GCF_002162155.2 Triticum dicoccoides
AGCAATTGTTCATGAAACGGGCAAGAATCGGCCAAAACTTCGGGTGTTGATGACCAACACGTAAGCATACCTTGGAGTTCAACAACCATGGAAATCGCTTTGGGACCCCAAAACGGTGAGTAATAGTCCATGAAACGCACCCCGGGGTTCATCAATCGTGGAAATCGCTATGGGTCCCCAAAACGCTGAGTAATAATGCACGAAACCGCGAGTAATAGTCCATGAAACGAGAATCGCTTTGGGACCCCAAAACGGTGAGTAATAGTCCATGAAACGACAATCGCTTTGGGACCCCAAAACGGTGAGTAATAGTGCATGAAACGGGCCAGAATCAGCCAAAACTGCGAGTGTTGATGACCAACACGTAAGCACACCTTGGGGTTCAACAACTATGGAAATCGCTTCGGGAACCGAAAACGATGAGTAATAGTCCGCGAAACGGGTCAGATTTGGCCAAAGCTGTGAGTGTTGACGACGAACACATAAACGCACGCCGGGGTTCATCAATCTTGAAAATTGCTCTGGGTCCCCAAAACGCTGAGTAATAATGCACGAAACCGCGAGTAATAGTCCATGAAACGAGAATCGCTTTGGGACCCAAAAACGGTGAGTAATAGTCCATGAAACGGGCCAGAATCGGCCAAAACCACGAGTGTTGATGATAGGCACGTAAACGCACCCGGGGTTCGACAACCATGGAAATCACTCCGGGACCCCAAAACAGTGAGCAATAGTCCATGAAACGGGCCAGAATCGACCAAAACTGCGAGTGTTGATGACCAACACGTAAGTACACCTTGGAGTTCGACAACCATGGAAATCGCTCTGGGACCCCAAAACCGTGAGTAATAGTCCATGAAACGGGCCAGAATCGGCTAAAACTACGAATGTTGATGACAGACACGTAAACGCACCCGGGGTTCGACAATAATGGAAATCACT
>NW_021286169.1:0-1065 GCF_002162155.2 Triticum dicoccoides
TGTGCGTGCAATGTGACTACAAAAAGTTGTTGCATGTCGAGACGTAGTTTATCGGTGCATGTTGATCCTATAGGCTTATTTGTTCCTTGTATGTGGGCATGGTGCGTGTTGGCCCAAGTGACATGTGTCAGTGCATTGTGACCTCTATTGGTGCATCTGGCCCTTATACCAATTATTTGTGCAAATAGATCAAGATTGATACATGTCGGTCCATTGTCGCATCTTGGAGTGGAATGTGACTAGAAGAATTGGTGAATGATTTGGACCCCTTTTGGCATGTGTGAGTCCAGTGAGACCAATCTTGTTGCGTGTTGGTCAAGATGGTATCGACACGTGCAGTGTGAATATTACTAGTACATGTCCGTCGTTATAGCGTCTGTGTGTCGAAGGAGAACAAGTTTGGTGCATGCTCTTGCGTGCTAACATGTTATGTGGGAACAAAAAAAATGTCAATAGTTCATTTCTGTGGGCCCAGAAACAATGAGAATTATTTCTGGAGTACCTATTTGTAAATTTTGCACCGCTCTAGTTGGGTGCTGATGTGGAATGTTTTTTTCCCGTGGTGCACTTACTAACTGGACTCACTTGTTAGAAATCATGTCAACCCACCCAAAATGGCGAACTAGACCTTGCTGCAACAAATTACGCCAATATGTGTTTTTTTGCAACAAACCTGTAAAGTAGGTGTTCTATGCAAAAGTAACACCAAAAGTAGGTGGTTGTGTAATTCCTCGCTAAACCACAGGTCAAAAAATATACAAATTCATGACAAAAAAATTAAAGTGGTTGGGGCGTGCACGAGCGCACGACGCCACGCGTCTAGCCTCGGTAACTCCAAACGTCCACCCACACGCCAAATAAAGGCCGCCTCCCCCACCCCCGTCTCCCCCACTCCCCCACTCCCCCACCCCTGCTCCTTTTCTTCCCCAAATCAGCAAAAACCCTCTCCTCTCACCTTGAACCCTACCTCCTATGAGCCAGCAACCATCTCCCTTGCCCTTCGTCGTCGGAAGATGAAGGCTGGCCATGAAGACACGACGGTGGAGAAGGATGCAGCGGTAGAAG
>NW_021286170.1:0-1151 GCF_002162155.2 Triticum dicoccoides
CCTGGACCATTTTTAAATAAAAGTGACATACAAAATAGAGGGTAATAGATAGGACCCAACACACACAAGAAGCTATAGGGAACATCAGAAGATGAACCAGAAGCGAGCTGAGACAAACAACAACACCGAGAACTTAACGCCCATCACCAGTTCACCACTGCACGGACCGAGAAGACTTGGAGCTAGCTTTGTTAGATCTGTCGAAGGAGATCCGTCACTGAGAAGATCTTTGCCAGCTACTCTATGATCACTCTGCACCTTGAAGAGCTAGGAGAGTCGGAGCCATTGTCGAAGGGCATCCCACTGCCTCAGCACACCACGACATAGATACAACAGAGCGTGGCGAAGGGTAGTGATCTGCCGAGACAACTCTACACCTCCTCTGGGCCACACCATGGCCACCATCATAAACAGAGGGGACAGAGCACTATGCAAGACATCAAAACCTTAGGCATCATTGTCGACGAGTAACCGTCGAGATCGGAGACCAGAGAGAACTCCTAGATTGTTTGGCCAGGGGTTGTATATCGAGACCTTCTCTGCTTACAACGGGCGCAGCAAAGGTCTAAGTGTTGGAATGGGGATCGTCCACTTAGATGGCCTCCTGTGATATTGAGAAATGAACCTTGGGGAAAACTCCTTAATTAAAAAATATGCCACTACTCCCTCTGTTCCTAATATTTGTCTTTCTAGATATTTCAACAAATGACTATACACGAAGCAAAATAAGTGAATCTACACTCTAAGATATGTCTACATACATCCGTATGTTGTAACCATTTTAAATGTCTAGAAAGACAAATATTTGGAAACATTTCGAGATCAGATTGTTGATGACCCCGTTGCAAAAGGCGCTGCCAGGGTGGATGCACAGTTCCATCGGCACATGGATAAATTGTGACACTCACACTGTCTACACATTGTCTTTGCCTTTGGATATCTTTGTAGACAAATTTGCCATCCGGTTCGGTGGTACGCAGACACACGCACACACATACAAAAGTAAAAACACATGTATGCTGATGCACGGCTGCACCAAGCCACCAACCATTTCATTACATACTGATGCACGGTTGGACTAATTCATACACTGGTATATATACATGTACGCTGTGCGGCTGTGCCTCGTGGTCCCACGGTACAGCACTGAC
>NW_021286171.1:0-892 GCF_002162155.2 Triticum dicoccoides
GTGGAGTAACAACATAGCCAAGAAAAGATACTCGGTCGGTGCAAAAGGTGCACTTCCCAAGGTTACCAAACAAACGTGCATCACGTAGAGCAATAAAAACAACACGTAAATGTTCCAAATGTTCTTCCAAAGATCTGCTATAAATCAATATGTCATCAAAGTAAACTACCACAAATCGTCCAATGAAAGCACGTAAAACTTCGTTCATTAATCTCATGAAAGTACTAGGTGCATTAGTTAACCCAAAAGGCATGACTAACCACTCATATAATCCAAACTTAGTTTTAAATGCTGTTTTCCATTCATCTCCCAATTTCATACGAATTTGATGGTAGCCACTACGCAAATCAACTTTGGAGAATATTGTAGAGCCACTCAATTCATCAAGCATATCATCTAGCCTAGGACATACGTGATGACGATAACGAATAGTAATATTATTAATGCCTCTACAATCAACACACATACGTGATGTACCATCCTTTTTCGGCACTAGAATAATAGGAACAACACAAGGACTAAGGGATTCGCGTATATAACCTTTGTCGAGAAGCTCTTGTACTTGACGCATAATCTCCTTCGTCTCCTCTGGATTGGTACGGTATGGTGCACGGTTTGGCAGTGAAGCACCGGGAATTAAGTCAATCTGATGCTCAATCCCTCGAATAGGCGGTAATCCCGGTGGCACGTCTTGTGGAAAGACGTCAGCGAACTCCTGCAAAATGTTAGTGACAGCAGGAGGCAAAGAGGAAGGCACGTCCTCGAATGAAAATAATGCCTCTTTGCACACAAAAGCATAGCAAACAGATTTGCTGAAATCTAGCTCATCAATATCAGATTTGGTGGCAAATAAACATGCACTTTTCAATTTAATTTCAGAAGCAACACTAGA
>NW_021286172.1:0-577 GCF_002162155.2 Triticum dicoccoides
CACCAGGTGCGCCCCCTCGCTCCCCCCCTCGTTCTGGATCGGGGGAAACGGCGCCCCGACACCGCCGCCTCATCCCTACACCCGTCGCCGGCCGGCGCCGCCCGTCTCCGCCGACGCCTCCTCGTCGCCTCCCCACACCGTCTCCTCAACCCTCCACCCCCGATCCAGATCGGATCGGGCTCGCACGCGCGTTGCCGCCTGGACCGCGCCGACGACTGGAGCTTCCTCGCCGGCCTGCTTCGCCGCCTCCCCACCGGACTGCCGCCTCACCGTCCTCCTCCTCGTCCCCTCCTCGCCGGACCACCCCACGCACGCTGCCTGGACCCTACGCGCCCCGTGAGCATCTCTCCTCCTCCTCCCCTGGATTCCCGCTCGCCGACCGCGGCCATAACCGTCGTGCGCACGCGCGCTCGCACTCCCGCGGCCACTCACCACGCCCCCCTGCTACTGGTGCGCCCCGGCTCCCCTACTAGTGCTCCTCTGCCGCCCGCACGCCCGCTCTTCGCCGGACCGCACTCCGTCTCCCCCCCACGTCGGCCGGCCACCACGGCCGCCTTGGCCACTGGCTCGGTTCAGC
>NW_021286173.1:0-1284 GCF_002162155.2 Triticum dicoccoides
TCCTTTCAGCCCCCAATCCGTGAATCACTCGCGGGTACTCTTCGAGCTGACCCGACTTTAGTCACCATCTGTATAGTATGTATGTATGTATAGTATATACCCGTGATCACCTCCCAGGTGATCACGGCCCGATAGTATAGCAAGGCAGACTGACAAGAATGTAGGGCCAATGATGATAAACTAGCATCCTATACTAAGCATTTAGGATTGCAGGTAAGGTATCAACAGGTGTAGCAACAATGGCAGGCTATGCATCAGAATAGGATCAACGGAAAGCAGTAACATGCTACACTACTCTAATGCAAGCAGTATAGAGTAGAATAGGCGATATCTGGTGATCAAGGGGGGGGGGCTTGCCTGGTTGCTCTGGCAAGAGAGAGGGGTCGTCAACTCCGTAGTCGAACTGGGTAGCAGCAGCGTCGGTCTCGTAGTCTACCGGAGAGAAGAGGGGGAAGAAACAATGAATACCATGCAAACAAATGCATATCGATGCATGACATGACAAGTAACGATGCTAGGTGAGCCCAATCGCGGTAGTAGGTGATACCGACGAAAGGGGGAAACATCCGGGAAAGTATTCCCGGTGTTTCGCGTTTTCGGACTGATGAACCGGAGGGGAAAGTTGCGAGTTCGATAGGTTAGGGGTGTGTGGCGGATGAACGGACTGCGTATCCGGAATCGTCACGTCGTTCTGAGCAACTTTCATGTAGAAAGTATTTTCATCCGAGTTACAGATTAAAAGATATGATTTTCTAAAGATTATATTAATTTCTGAAATTTAATTAATTAATTATTTAATTCGAAAATGAATTTATGACGTCAGCATGACATAAGAGTGACATCAGCAGCCAGCAGTTCGGTTGACTAGTCAAATTGACATGGGGGACCCACCTGTCATAGACAGTGGGTTAAACAGGGTTCAAACTAATCTAAATTCAGTTATTAAACTACTGGGCCCACCTGTCATTGTCTAATTTAGGTTAACTAAACTAATTTAATTAATTCCTGTTAATTAGGGGGGTGGGCCCCACTGGTCAGTGGCTGGGGGTTGCCAAGTCAGCAGGGTTGACTGGTCAACCCAGTCAACTGGGGCCCGTGGGACCCGTTGGCAGTGACCCTGGTGGTAGCCCCAGGTCAGCCACGTCGGATGCCGGCGCCGGAGTTGGCTTTGGCAAGCCAAAACACGGCGGAGGACGCCGGCGAGCTTCGGGATTCCGCCACGGTGGCCCAAAACGGGCGTGGCTACTCCCGTTCGAAAGCTAACGACGTCGCGCGTCGCATGGG
>NW_021286174.1:0-1058 GCF_002162155.2 Triticum dicoccoides
TCTCCATCACCAAAAATTATGAAAAAATACCATCGTTCCTATAGCACATGTGCCCACGTCGTGCAAAAAAACTCATGATTTTATCGCGCTCCGAGTATTTAGTAATATTGACGTCGCATCGTTACTGCAGAACGTCTACTACCGTGTCATCGCCGTCTATGAGGGGGGGCCACGCCCCGGAGATGCGTCCCGCCTCTTCGGACATGCCACCACACCACCCCGTATGTATGAGGGCCCGGGCCACGCTCCAGTGGCATTGCTACCCCCAGTGCCCCCGTCCCGCCTAACCCTGTAGCGTTTGACCACGGGATCTAGCCCTTTGACTTTGCACGGACGGGCTTTGACCAGTGGACGTCCCCACCCGGTTGTGTTAGGTCAGCCCATAGGAACACTTTGGAGCAACATCCGGGCCAGACCCACAGCAAGATCCCCTCCGTGTAGACCCCACGCGTCCGTTTCCCCATTCCAGGTGCGGGCGGCGGCACCGTCCGTGAGGGGGGCACACCTCGGACACGCGTGCCGGACGTTTGCAACCGCCACAACACTTCCAGACTTGTGAGAGGCCGCCTACGCAAGATTTGGCAGCATGCTAGCCCCCGGAGGCCGCCGGCCACAGCCGTAGACATGCGAAGGGCAATCCGCGTAGAGGCAATTTTTCGTATACTTCTCCATCACCAAAAATTATGAAAAAATACCATCGTTCCTATAGCACATGTGCCCACGTCGTGCAAAAAAACTCATGATTTTATCGCGCTCTGAGTATTTAGTAATATTGACGCCGCATCGTTACCGCAGAAAGTCTACTACCGTGCATCGCCGTCCGTGAGGGGGGCCACGCACCGGAGATGTGTCCCGCCTCTTCGGATATGCCACCACACCACCTTGCATGTATGAGGGCCCGGTGCGAAGCTCCGGTGGCATTGCTACCCCCCCCCCCAGTGCCCCCGTCCCGACTAACCCTGTAGCGTTTGACCACGGGATCTAGCCCTTTGACTTTGCACGGACGGGCTTTGACTAGTGGACCTCCCCACCCGGTTGTGTTAGGTCAGCCCATAGGA
>NW_021286175.1:0-1206 GCF_002162155.2 Triticum dicoccoides
AATTGTTTTGGCTATCTTATGGGCTCGCGTTGCAAGCAAAATCTAGAACACTCCTCTGACTAATACGAGAGATCGTGATATCGAAACGGTAAACCGTGGTAAAGTTTACGAGTGTCCTTAGGCGCCTACACAATCCGATGAACACACAACTAGAAAAACAGCTATTGGTGGGTTGGATACCCGTGGCGCACAAAGATATGCATGCGCCACGGCTATGTCTTGGCCGAGCTAGCTAGGGGTGCTACCCGTGGCGCATCAATATGGGGTGTGCCACGGGTATTTGGGGTCCCTCGGCTATAAAATAAGCGGCATTGCTATTCTATCCGTGACACATCAGTACGTGGTGCACCACGGTAACTTCGTCGTTTTTCCAATTCGGTTCATTCACCTCTCTCTGTCATTCTATTCTGTCCACACGCAAGCAGCCTCCACCCCACCCTTCCCCAACCTCCCTTCTATCCTCACCCGCAAAGCCTCCTCTCACCTGGATCGTCTCCATCCCACCTCTCTCTGGCTTCATCGCATCCTCGCCGGATTTCGCCCGAGCGCCACAGCCGGCAAGGTCATCTCCTCGCCCTTACTGTCGTCTTCTCTGGATCCCGCAACTGTTACCGGCGCCGCCCTATGCCGGCACTCCTCGTCGCCCTAGCCAGGCCGGCTCCTTTTGTTTCTGACCGCCTGCTGCTCCTCCTGCATCGTCATGGCTTAATCTCCGCTGGTCCTCCTTCGTCGTTAACTCTGGCAGCACGGCTAGCTCTTGCCGACCATCGCTGGCCTCTATCCTCTCGAGCTCCTCTGGTTGTCGTCATTGTAGCGAGGACAAGGCCGATGCCTGCTCGTGCTCCTGCCGCTTTGCCACCCCACCTGCCACATGTTCAAGGATGTGTTAGCAAGGGGGCTTGTCTTTCGGACGCAGATTTTTAGAGCACCTGCACCCAGGCCCTTCTATCCTGGCTCTCCAATATCGATTTAAGATCCGTGCGACACAACTAACTTTCTACAAGTAATTTTCACATTTTTGTTTCTCTCATATAGAACATGTCTTGAAGTTCAAATCTTTGCAGCGCGTCAAAGTTTTCTAACTAGAATCTAGGATAAATCTTTCAGAATTATTTGTCCGACATTAATACTACTAATAAGATTTTTTAAATGAAAAACAACTTATTTTGTATATTTATGTTGGACCAAAAAATCAAATTCTTTTAT
>NW_021286176.1:0-1462 GCF_002162155.2 Triticum dicoccoides
AGACCATTCTAGACTATAAGGAGTATACTAATATCACTCGTTTATTCCATCTTGCTTGTAAAGCTGAACGTGAAGTGCAGGATCGACAAGCATTGGGGCGAACTAACTTTTCTGCAGGCCGACCTTCATCATGGACACCACGTGCATCTTCTACTTCAACTGCACCAGCACCTCCATCCGGTGCCACCTCTAGCCGTGATACAAGAAAACAGGCACAACCACCATTATCTGCCAAGAGCGCACCTGCGGGGCCTGCACAGCGTTCTTCTTCTTCCATGGCATCAACAGGGCACACAAGTGATATTATTTGTCGTCGTTGTAAGGGAGGAGGTCATTATGCGAGAGAATGCAAATCTCCGCGTGTGATGATTGCTACCGCGGATGGTGGATATGAGTCCGCTAGTGACTATGATGAGGAGACTTTGGCTCTTATTACACGTGAAGAACATAGTGGAGATGATTCTGATCATGAGACACAATACATGGCTCCTGAAGACGCTGACAGGTATGAATGTTTAGTTGCTCAACGTGTTTTGAGTGTGCAGGTCACACAAGCTGAGCAAAATCAGAGGCACAATTTGTTCCATACCAAGGGAGTTGTGAAGGAACGTTCTGTGCGCGTCATCATAGACGGAGGGAGCTGCAACAACTTGGCTAGCATGGAGATGGTGGAGAAGCTTTCTCTCACCACAAGACCACATCCACATCCTTACTACATCCAATGGTTCAACAACAGCGGCAAGGTTAAGGTAACACGCACTGTTCGTGTGCATTTTAGTATCTCTACATATGCTGATTATGTTGATTGTGATGTGGTACCTATGCAAGCATGTTCCTTATTACTTGGTAGACCATGGCAATTTGATAAAAATTCTGTACACCATGGTAGAAACAATCACTATACTCTTGTTCATAAGGATAAAAATATTACTTTGCTTCCTATGACTCCTGATTCCATTTTGAAAGATGATATTAATAGAGCTAATAAAGCACAACAGGAGAAGAATAAGAGTGAAAATCAGATTGTGGCAAAAGAATTTGAGCAACAAATGAAGCCTAATAATAAACCATCTAGTGTTGCTTCTGAAATTAAATTGAAAAGTGCATGTTTATTTGCCACCAAATCTGATATTGATGAGCTAGATTTCAGCAAATCTGTTTGCTATGCTTTTGTGTGCAAAGAAGCATTATTTTCATTCGAGGACGTGCCTTCCTCTTTGCCTCCTGCTGTCACTAACATTTTGCAGGAGTTCGCTGACGTCTTTCCACAAGACGTGCCACCGGGATTACCGCCTATTCGAGGGATTGAGCATCAGATTGACTTAATTCCCGGTGCTTCACTGCCAAACCGTGCACCATACCGTACCAATCCAGAGGAGACGAAGGAGATTATGCGTCAAGTACAAGAGCTTCTCGACAAAGGTTATATACGCGAATCCCTTAGTCCTTGTGCTGTTCCTAT
>NW_021286177.1:0-1019 GCF_002162155.2 Triticum dicoccoides
CCATCGTTAACAACAAACTTGTTCCACATTCTTCCTTCTTTACAATTATGCATTACATCTTTAAAATCAGCATCATGCACATATTGATCTTTGATGGTCTCCAAACCAAATATTTTGAAGTCAAGTTGTGAAAGCATAGTATAGCGACGAGACAAAGCATCAGCAATAACATTTTCTTTTCCCTTCTTGTGTTTAATGACATAAGGGAAAGTCTCAATGAATTCAACCCATTTAGCATGTCTACGATTCAGTTTAGCTTGACTTTTAATATGTTTCAATGATTCATGATCAGAATGTATAACAAATTCTTTGGGCCATAAATAATGTTGCCATGTTTCTAAAGTCCGAACAAGAGCATATAATTCTTTATCATAAGTAGAATAATTCAGACTAGGTCCACTCAATTTTTCAGAAAAGTATGCAACAAGTTTGCCATCTTGTAATAACACACCTCCTAATCCAATTCCACTAGCATCACATTCAAGCTCAAAAGTCTTATTAAAATCAGGAAGTTGGAGTAAAGGAGCATGTGTCGACTTGTCTTTCAATACCGTGAAGGCTTCTTCCTGTGCGGTACCCCAAAGAAAAGGCACATCTTTCTTTGTAAGCTCATTGAGAGGTGCAGCAATGGTGCTGAAATCTCTCACAAAACGCCTATAGAATCCAGCGAGGCCAAGAAAACTCCTCACTTGTGTGACCGTTTTGGGCTGCGGCCAACTCTCAATAGCTTCAATCTTGGCTTTATCAACTTCAATTCCCTGTGGAGTAACAACATAGCCAAGAAAAGATACTCGGTCGGTGCAAAAGGTGCACTTCCCAAGGTTACCAAACAAACGTGCATCACGTAGAGCAATAAAAATAGCACGTAAATGTTCCAAATGTTCCTCCAAAGATCTGCTATAAATCAATATGTCATCAAAGTAAACTACCACAAATCGTCCAATGAAAGCACGTAAAACTTCGTTCATTAATCTCATGAAAGTACTAGGTGCATTAGTTAACCCAAAAGGCATGACTAA
>NW_021286178.1:0-1840 GCF_002162155.2 Triticum dicoccoides
ATTCCAAAAATTCGGAGTTTTTAGATCTTGATGCTAAATTTGATGAAAGTTGGATTGAAGAAATTAAACCCTAGATGTTGCTAAACCCACTATTTTGGATTTCAAGGAATTTAATTTTGAAAATTGCTCTTTGATTGATTGTATTTCCTTGTTGCAATCCGTGCTAAATTCTCCTCATGCTTATAGTCAAAATAAAGCGTTTACTAAACATATCGTTGATTCCTTGATGCACTCTTATGAAGAAAAACTTGAGTTGGAAGTTTCTATCCCTAGAAAACTTTATGATGAGTGGGAACCTACTATTAAAATTAAAATTAAAGATCATGAATGCTATGCTTTGTGTGATTTAGGTGCTAGTGTTTCCACGATTCCAAAGACTTTGTGTGATTTGTTAGGTTTCCATGATTTTGATGATTGCTCTCAAAAACTGCACCTTGCGGATTCCACTATTAAGAAACCTATGGGAAGAATTAATGATGTTCTTATTGTCGCAAATAGGAATTATGTGCCCGTAGATTTTATTGTTCTTGACATAGATTGCAATCCTTCATGTCCTATTATTCTTGGTAGACCTTTCCTTAGAACGACTGGTTCAATTATTGATATGAAGGAAGGAAATATTAGATTCCAATTTCCGTTAAGGAAAGGAATGGAACACTTTCCTAGAAAGAAAATTAAATTACCTTATGAATCTATTATGAGAGCCACTTATGGATTGCCTACCAAAGATGGCCATACCTAGATCTATCCTTGCTTTTTATGCCTAGCTAGGGGCGTTAAACGATAGCGCTTGTTGGGAGGCAACCCAATTTTATTTTTATTCCTTGCTTTTTGCTCCTGTTTAGTAATAAATAATTTACCTAGCCTATGTTTTGGTTGTGTTTTTTTGTTTAATTCGTGTTTGTGCCAAGTAGAACCGTTGGGAAGACTTGGGGAAAGTCTTGATATCTTGCTGTAAAAAACAGAAACTTTAGCACTCACGAGAATTGCTGCCATTTATATTTGGAAAGTGCTATTTAGTTAATTCGTTTTGCAGATGATTAATAGATAAATTCCTCGCGTCAAGCAATTTATTTTAGAATTTGTGGGGTTCCAGATCTTGCGCTAGCTACAGATTACTACAAACTGTTCTGTTTTTGACAGATTCTGTTTTTAGTGTGTTGTTTGCTTATTTTGATGAATCTATGGCTAGTAAAATAGTTTATAAACCACAGAGAAGTTGGAATACAGTAGGTTTAACACCAATATAAATAAATAATGATTTCATTACAGTACCTTGAAGTGGTCTTTTGTTTTCTTTCGCTAACGGAGCTCACAAGATTTTCTACTTTAAGTTTTGTGTTGTGAAGTTTTCAAGTTTTGGGTAAAGATTTGATGGATTATGGAACAAGGAGTTGCAAGAGCCTAAGCATGGGGATGCCCATGGCACCCCCAAGATAATCTAAGGACACCTAAAAGCTAAATCTTGGGGATGCCCCGGAACGCATCCCCTTTTTCGTCTACTTCTATCAGTAAGTTTACTTGGAGCAATATTTTTATTCACCACATGATATGTGTTTTGTGTGGAGCGTCTTTTATGATTTGAGTCTTTGCTTTTTAGTTTACCACGATCATCCTTGCTGTACACACCTTTTGAGAGAGCTATACATCCTTTGGAATTTGTTAGAATACTCTATGTGATTCGCTTATATCATTTGAGTTATATAATTTTGCTCTATTACTTCACTTATATTTTTTGGAGCACGGTGGTGGAATTGTTTTATAGAAACTATTGATCTCTCATGCTTCAATTAGATTATTATGAGAGTCTTAAATAGCATGGTAATTTTCTTAAATAATC
>NW_021286179.1:0-745 GCF_002162155.2 Triticum dicoccoides
GTTTAGTAAGTTGCAAACCACTTTCATGGTACACACCAAAGAGGAGAGGCCGTGATGATGGTTCCATGGCCCTGGATTAAAGCCAGTCATCCGGTCAGGGGGCATGGGTGTTTCCGGTTGGGACCGAGAGGGGGGCACCCCTTAGAGAGCGCGTATATAAATTTGATCCCATGCTATTCGAGATTGTGATCTCCCCGTCTCAAAAGTTTTTCTTGGACGATGACTAGGGTGATTCCTAGCATCGAGAGGTAGGATGGGTGTGTACCGGTTAGCTGTGTTTTCTTCCGAAATACCATAAACGGAACTAGTCCTTCGTGACTACGGAAATCCGTTGACTGTGGGAAAAATTTTGTACAAACTCTGCAGAGTCATATATTCCTCCAAATCATCTCTTCCATGTCAAGTTTCGTTCCATCTTATCCTAATCAATTGTCAGCTTTGATGACTGAGACTCCGGTGAATCGCATGAGTGCTAAGTCCGATTGAATGATTATCCCTGTGGATGGACTAACCCGTTTATTCTCATGGATTGAATGTTTATTATGAGTATTGTTTACTGGTGAATTTAAAGCCCTTTCTGCGACGTCGCTCAGACGTCCGACTGTGGCATTTCTTTTAAAGCCCTTTCTGTGATGTCGCTCAGACGTCCGACTGTGGCATTTCATTTAAAGCCCTTTCTGCGATGTCGCTCAGACGTCCGACTGTGGCATTTCCTTTAAAGCCCTTTCTGCGATGTCGCTCAGAC
>NW_021286180.1:0-2472 GCF_002162155.2 Triticum dicoccoides
TGCTTGCAAGGCTAATAGTGATGTGCATTACCGAGAGGGCCCGGAGATACCTCTTCGACAATCGGAGTGACAAATCCTAATCTCGATCTATGCCAACTCAACAAGTACCATCGGAGACACCTGTAGAGCACCTTTATAATCACCAAGTTACGTTGTGATGTTTCGTAGCACACAAAGTGTTCCCCCAGTATCCGGGAGTTGCATAATCTCATAGTCATAGGAACATGTATAAGTCATGAAGAAAGCAATAGCAATATACTAAACGATCAAGTGCTAAGCTAACGGAATGGGTCAAGTCAGTCACATCATTCTAATGATTTGACCCCGTTAATCAAATGACAACTCATGTCTATGGCTAGGAAACTTAACCATCTTTGATTCAACGAGCTAGTCAAGTAGAGGCATACTAGTGACACTCTGTTTGTCTATATATCCACACATGTACTAAATTTCCGGTTAATACAATTCTAGCATGAATAATAAACATTTATCATGAAATAAGGAAATAAATAATAACTTTATTATTGCCTCTAGGGCATATTTCCTTCAGTATCCCACTTGCACTAGAGTCAATAATCTAGTTCACATCGTCATGTGATTTCACACCAATAGTTCACATCTTTATGTGATTAGTTCACATCTTCATGTGACTAATACCCAAAGGGTTTACTAGAGTCAATAATCTAGTTCACAACACTATGTGATTAATACCCAAAGAGTGATCATGTTTTGCTTATGAGAGAAGTTTAGTCTACGCGTCTGCAACATTCAGATCCGTATGTATTTCGCAAATTTCTATGTCTACAATACTCTGCATGGAGGTACTCTAGCTAATTGCTCAAACTTTCAATATGTATCCAGATCGAGACTTAGAGTCATCTAGATCGATGTAAAAAGCTTGCATCAACATAACTCTTTATGATGAACTCTTTTATCACCTCCATAACCAAGAAATATTTCCTTTGTCCTCTAAGGATAATTTTGACCGCTGTCCAGTGATCTACTCCTAGATCATTATTGTACTCCCTTTCCAGAATCATGCTAAGGTATACAATAGGACTAATGCACATCATAGCATACTTTATAGAACCTATGACTGAGGCATAGGTAATGACTTTAAATTCTCTTTCTATTTTCTGCTGTGGTCGGGTTTTGAGTCTTTACTCAACTTCACACCTTGCAACACAGGCAAGAACTCCTTCTTTGACTGTTCGATTTTGAACTACTTCAAAATCTTGTCAAGGTATGTACTCATTGGAAAATCTTATCAAGCGTCTTGATCTATCTCTATAGTTCTTGATGCTCAATGTGTAAGCACCTTCGCCGAGGTCTTTTCTTGGAAAACTCCTTTCAAACACTCATTTATGCTTTCTAGAAAATTCTACATTATTTCCGATCAACAATATGCCATTCACATATACTTATCAGAAATGATGTAGTTCTCCCACTCACTTTCTTGTAAATACATGCTTCACCGCAAGTCTGTATAAAACCATATGCTTTGATCACTTTATCAAATCATATATTCCAACTCCGAGATGCTTGCACTAGTCCATAGATGGATCGCTGGAGCTTGCTCACTTTGTTAGCACCTTTAGGATCGAGAAAACCTTCTGGTTGCATCATATACAACTCTTCTTTAAGAAATCCATTAAGGAATGCAGTTTTACATCCATTTGCCAGATTTTATAAAATGCGGCAACTACTAACATGATTCAGACATTCTTTTAAGCATTAATACGAGTGAGAAAATCTCATCGTAGTCAACACCTTGAACTTGTCGAAAACATTTTTGCTGACAATTCGAGCTTTGTATATAGTAACACTACTATCAGCGTCCGTCTTCCTCTTGAAGATCCATTTATTTTCTATGGCTTGCCGATCATCGGGCAAGTCAACCAAAGTCCACACTTTGTTCTCATACATGGATCCCATCTCAGATTTCATGGCCTCAAGCCATTTCGCGGAATCTGGGCTCATCATCGCTTCCTCATAGTTCGTAGGTTCGTCATGGTCAGGTAACATGACCTCCAGAACAAGATTACCGTACCACTCTGGTGCGGATCTCACTCTGATTGATCTACGAGGTTCGGTAGTAACTTGATCCACTACAAAAAAATACACTTCCGTGATGATACATGTTTGTCACAGTAGGTCGCTTTTTTTGTCATGCATGTACATCCATGACAAATTTATGACAGAATCAAGATAGTCATACCTGTGCTGTTGTAGAAGTGTTCCATGACATTACCAAAATTATCATCACGGAAGTGTCCACTTCCATGACGATAAATCGCGCGTCACAGAAGTGCTTTCGTCAAGGGTGACCGACACGTGGCATCCACCGTAACGGAACACCGTTAAGCTATCGGGTCGGGTTTTGGATCCGATAACCCGTTAACAGCCCCGACCAATGGGGATTTTCCACGTGTAAAATCATCATTGGCTAGAGGAAACACGTGTCGGCTCATC
>NW_021286181.1:0-1365 GCF_002162155.2 Triticum dicoccoides
CATGGCCTCTCACCGCTACCTTTACCAAATCGTGTTCACACACTTAGCTCACACACAGTAGGACATGTTCACACGCCTCTGATTCATCCCCGACGAATCAGACCTGACTCAACTCTAAGCAGTAGCAGGCATGACAACAAACATAAATGAGTAGGCACATCAGGGCTCAAACAACTCCTACTCATGCTAGTGGGTTTCATCTATTTACTGTGGCAATGACAGGTCATGCAAAGGATAAAGGGGTTCAGCTACCGCAGCAAGTAACAGTTGAATCGTTGTTGTCCTAATGCAGTAAAAGAGAGCAGGAGCGAGAGAGTGGGATTGTATCGGAATGAACAAGGAGGTTTTGCTTGCCTGGCACTTCTGAAGATAACATTGAGTCTTCATCAGTGTCAACGATCACATGGTCGGTACAACGTCTACCGAGGGGGAACAACACCGGCAAACACAGAAGAAACACGATCATTGCAATGCACAATATGATGCATGCTATGACATGGCAATATGAATGTGTTTTGAGCTAATGCAACTAGCAACAGATTAAATGAAGTTGGTTTGAATACAAGATTCAAATTTAAACTCCATATGTGATTATTCAAATGCCATTTAATTGATTTGTGCTAAACAGCAGCTATAAGTTGTTCTAACATGCATGAAAATGGTACAGATGGATTCCTTGAATTTTTCTGATAATTTTTCATATATAATTTATTTAATTTGGAGTTACGGTTAATTTTCTATGATTTTTAGAAGTTTTAGGCATTTTCTGGAATTTCTGAATTATTATAGAAAATGATTATCTGCGTCATCATTGCGTCATGCTAACCTCAGCAGGTCAACAGACCGGGTCCAGGTCAAACCTGACACTGGGACCCACATGTCATTGGCTCTGTACTAACAGAGAGTTAGTTTTGTTAAACTAAAATAGCCAGGGGTTAGTTTAGTGTGTGGGGCCCGGTGTCAGTGGGTGTGGGTTCGATTAGTGGCGCCATTAGCCGCTAATGACGCCCATGTCGGATGCGTCTACGGTTAGCCGACGGCGACGACCCAGAGCGGCGGTGGCTCACCGGAGTGGCGCTAGGGGCAGCGGCTGTGTGCGCTGAGAGCACCAGGAGGTAGCTCGTGCTCCTACGCATCCAGCGGAGGCAGCGGAAGGTCGCGGGGCGGCCGGGGCTGACGGCGGCGAGCTCGGCAGCGGCGGCCGGAGCTCGGGTTAGTTTGGGCTCGGCGTTAGGGTGCTCGGGAGGAGGAGCTGGTGGGATCTGCGTGCTCCTGGGAGGGCACCGAACGCGTTGACACACTCAGGCACGAGCTGTGGTGGCTAAAACGACGGAGGCATCATGGCCGGCGGCGATGAGCTCTCGG
>NW_021286182.1:0-1193 GCF_002162155.2 Triticum dicoccoides
AATCAATATAAGTGATATGATATGGCCATCATCATCTTGTGCTTGTGATCTCCATCTCCGAAGCACCGTCATGATCACCATCGTCACCGGCGCGACACCTTGATCTCCATCGTAGCATCGTTGTCGTCTCGCCAATCTTATGCTTTCACGACTATCACTACCGTTTAGTAATAAAGTTAAGCATTACATCGCGATTGCATTGCATACAATAAAGCGACAACCATATGGCTCCTGCCAGTTGCCGATAACTCGGTTACAAAACATGATCATCTCATACAATAAAATTCAGCATCATGCTTTGACCATATCACATCACAACATGCCCTGCAAAAACAAGTTAGACGTCTTCTACTTTGTTGTTGCATGTTTTACGTGGCTGCTTCGGGCTTAAGTAAGAACCAATCTCACCTACGCATCAAAACCACAACGATAGTTTGTCAAATAGACTCCGTTTTAACCTTCGCAAGGACCGGGCGTAGCCACACTTGGTTCAACTAAAGTTGGAGAGACAGTCGCCCGCAAGCCATCTCTGTGCAAAGCACGTCGAGGGAACCGGTCTCGCGTAAGCGTACGCGTAAGGTTGGTCTGGGTCGTCTCGTCCAACAATACCGCCGAACCAAAACATGACATGCTGGTAGGCAGTATGACTTGTATCGTCCACAACTCACTTGTGTTCTACTCGTGCATATAACATCAACATCAATAACCAGGCTCGGATGCCACTGTTGGGTTTCGTAGTAATTTCAAAAAAATTCGTACGCGCACACAGGATCATGTGATGCATAGCAACGAGAGGAGAGTGTTGTCTACGTACCCAACGCAGACCGACTGCGGAAGCGATGACACGACGTAGAGGAAGTAGTCGTACGTCTTCACGATCCAACCGATCAAGCACCGAAACTACGGCACCTCCGAGTTCGAGCACACGTTCAGCTCGATGACGATCCCCGGACTCCGATCTAGCAAAGTGTCGGGGAAGAGTTTCGTCAGCACGACGGCGTGGTGACGATCTTGATGAACTACAGCAGCAGGGCTTCGCCTAAACTCCGCTACAGTATTATCGAGGAATATGGTGGCAGGGGGCACCGCACACGGCTAAGGAATCGATCACGTGGATCAACTTGTGTCAACTTGTGTGTTTAGAGGTGCCCCTGCCTCCGTATATAAAGGAGCCAAGGGGGGAGGGGGCGCCG
>NW_021286183.1:0-1766 GCF_002162155.2 Triticum dicoccoides
TAAATGCACCACGGGGTTCGTAAATTGTGGAAATCACGCTTGGACCCAAGAACAGAGTAGTAGTCCAAGAAACGGGCCAGAACCGGCCAAAACTGCGAGTGTTGATGACCGACACGTAAATGCACCCTGCGGTTCGTTAACCGTGGAAATCACTCCGGGGCCCCAAAACAGTGAGTAATAGTCCATGAAACAGGCCAGAATCAGCCAAAACTGTGAGTGTTGATGACTAACACGTAAGTGCGCCTTGGGGATCAACCACTATGGAAATCACTTCAGGACTAGAAAACGGTGACTAAAAGTCCACAAAATGCGTTAGAATTGGCCAAAACTGTGAGTGTTCATAACCAACTCGTAAGCGCACCCAGGGGTTCGTTAATCGTGGAAATTATTTCGGGGCCCCAAAACAATGAGTAATTGTCCACGAAACGGGCCAGAATTGGCCAAAACTACTAGTATTGATGACCGACATGTAAACGCACCCCGAGGTTCGTTAATCGTGGAAATCACACCGGGGCCCCAAAATAGTGAGTGTTGATTACCGACACCTAAACGCACCTTGGGGTTCAACAACTATGGAAATCGCTTCGGGACCCCTAAATGGTGAGTAATAGCCCACGAATCGCGTCAGAATTGGCCAAAACTGTGAGTGTTGACGACAGACACGCAAACGCACTACGGGGATTGTCAATCGTGGAAATCGCTCTGGGACGCCCAAACGGTGAGTAATAGTGCACGAAACGGACGAGAATTGGCCAAAATTGTGAGTGTTTATGACCGACACGTAAATGCACCCCGGAGTTCGTCAATCGTGGAAATCACTCCGGGACGCCAAAACTAAGTAATAATGCAAGAAATGGGCCAAAATCGGCCCAAAGTGCGCTTGTTGATCATCGACATGTAAGCGCACCATGGGGTCAAACAACCGTGGAAATCACTTCGGGGCCCCAAAATGGTGAGTAATAGTCCATGAAACGGGCCAGAATCGGCCAAAACTGTGAGTGTTGATGACTAACACGTAAGTGCGCCTTGGGGATCAACCACTATGGAAATCACTTCAGGACTAGAAAACGGTGACTAAAAGTCCACAAAATGCGTTAGAATTGGCCAAAACTGTGAGTGTTCATAACCAACTCGTAAGCGCACCCAGGGGTTCGTTAATCGTGGAAATTATTTTGGGGCCCCAAAACAATGAGTAATTGTCCACAAAACGGGCCAGAATTGGCCAAAACTACTAGTATTGATGACCGACATGTAAACGCACCCCGCGGTTCGTTAATCGTGGAAATCACACCGGGGCCCGAAAACAGTGAGTGTTGATTACCGACACCTAAACGCACCTTGGGGTTCAACAACTATGGAAATCGCTTCGGGACCCCTAAATGGTGAGTAATAGCCCACGAATCGCGTCAGAATTGGCCAAAACTGTGAGTGTTGACGACAGACACGCAAACGCACTACGGGGATTGTCAATCGTGGAAATCGCTCTGGGACGCCCAAACGGTGAGTAATAGTGCACGAAACGGACGAGAATTGGCCAAAATTGTGAGTGTTTATGACCGACACGTAAATGCACCCCGGAGTTCGTCAATCGTGGAAATCACTCCGGGACGCCAAAACTAAATAATAATGCAAGAAATGGGCCAAAATCGGCCCAAAGTGCGCTTGTTGATGATCGACACGTAAGCGCACAATGGGGTCAAACAACCGTGGAAATCACTTCGGGGCCCCAAAATGGTGAGTAATAGTCCATGAAACGGGCCAGAATC
>NW_021286183.1:5616-8337 GCF_002162155.2 Triticum dicoccoides
ATGGGGTTTGTAAATCGTGGAAATCACGCTTGGACATAAAAATAGAGTAATAGTCCAAGAAACGGGCCAGAATCGAACAAAACTGTGAGTGTTGATGACCGACACGTAAACGGACCTTAGGGTTCAACCACTATGGAATCGCTTCGGGACCCCTAAATGATGAGTAATAGTCCATGAATCGCATCAGAATTGGCCAAAACTGTGAGTGTTGGCGACAGACACGTAAACGCATGCCGGGGATTGTAAATCGTGGAAATCGCTCTGGGACGCCAAAACGGTGAGTAATAGTACACAAAACGACCAGAAATTGGCCAAAATTGTGAGTGTCACTGACCGACACGTAAATGCACCACGGGGTTCGTAAATCGTGGAAATCACGCTTGGACCCAAGAACAGAGTAGTAGTCCAAGAAACGGGCCAGAACCGGCCAAAACTGCGAGTGTTGATGACCGACACGTAAATGCACCCTGCAGTTCGTTAACCGTGGAAATCACTCCGGGGCCCCAAAACAGTGAGTAATAGTCCATGAAACAGGCCAGAATCAGCCAAAACTGTGAGTGTTGATGACTAACACGTAAGTGCGCCTTGGGGATCAACCACTATGGAAATCACTTCAGGACTAGAAAATGGTGACTAAAAGTCCACAAAATGCGTTAGAATTGGCCAAAACTGTGAGTGTTCATAACCAACACGTAAGCGCACCCAGGGGTTCGTTAATCGTGGAAATTATTTCGGGGCCCCAAAACAATGAGTAATTGTGCACGAAACGGGCCAGAATTGGCCAAAACTACTAGTATTGATGACCGACATGTAAACGCACCCCGCGGTTCGTTAATCGTGGAAATCACACCGGGGCCCCAAAACAGTGAGTGTTGATTACCGACACCTAAACGCACCTTGGGGTTCAACAACTATGGAAATCGCTTCGGGACCCCTAAATGGTGAGTAATAGCCCACGAATCGCGTCAGAATTGGCCAAAACTGTGAGTGTTGACGACAGACACGCAAACGCACTACGGGGATTGTCAATCGTGGAAATCGCTCTGGGACGCCCAAACGGTGAGTAACAGTGCACGAAACGGACGAGAATTGGCCAAAATTGTGAGTGTTTATGACCGACACGTAAATGCACCCCGGAGTTCGTCAATCGTGGAAATCACTCCGGGACGCCAAAACTAAATAATAATGCAAGAAATGGGCCAAAATCGGCCCAAAGTGCGCTTGTTGATGATCGACACGTAAGCGCACAATGGGGTCAAACAACCGTGGAAATCACTTCGGGGCCCCAAAATGGTGAGTAATAGTCCATGAAACGGGCCAGAATCGGCCAAAACTGTGAGTGTTGATGACCGACACGTAAACGGACCTTAGAGTTCAACTACTATGGAATCGCTTCGGGACCCCTAAATGATGAGTAATTGTCCACGAATCGCGTCAGAATTGGCCAAAACTGTGAGTGTTGGCGACAGAGACGCAAACGCACCTCGGGGATTGTATATCGTGGAAATCGCTCTGGGACGCCAAAACGGTGTGTAATAGTACACAAAACGGACCAGAAATTGGCCAAATTTGTGAGTGTCATTGACCGACACGTAAACGCACCACGGGGTTTGTAAATCGTGGAAATCACGCTTGGACACAAAAACAGAGTAATAGTCCAAGAAACGGGCCAGAATCGAACAAAACTGTGTGTGTTGATGACCGACACGTAAACGGACCTTAGGGTTCAACCACTATGGAATCGCTTCGGGACCCCTAAATGATGAGTAATAGTCCATGAATCGCGTCAGAATTGGCCAAAACTGTGAGTGTTGGCGACAGAGACGTAAACGCATGCCGGGGATTGTGAATCGTGGAAATCGCTCTGGGACGCCAAAATGGTGAGTAATAGTACACAAAACGACCAGAAATTGGCCAAAATTGTGAGTGTCATTGACCGACACGCAAATGCACCACGGGGTTCGTAAATTGTGGAAATCACGCTTGGACCCAAGAACAGAGTAGTAGTCCAAGAAACGGGCCAGAACCGGCCAAAACTGCGAGCGTTGATGACCGACACGTAAATGCACCCTGCGGTTCGTTAACCGTGGAAATCACTCCGGGGCCCCAAAACAGTGAGTAATAGTCCATGAAACAGGCCAGAATCAGCCAAAACTGTGAGTGTTGATGACTAACACGTAAGTGCGCCTTGGGGATCAACCACTATGGAAATCACTTCAGGACTAGAAAACGGTGACTAAAAGTCCACAAAATGCGTTAGAATTGGCCAAAACTGTGAGTGTTCATAACCAACACGTAAGCGCACCCAGGGGTTCGTTAATCGTGGAAATTATTTCGGGGCCCCAAAACAATTAGTAATTGTCCACGAAACGGGCCAGAATTGGCCAAAACTACTAGTATTGATGACCGACATGTAAACGCACCCCGAGGTTCGTTAATCGTGGAAATCACACCGGGGCCCCAAAACAGTGAGTGTTGATTACCGACACCTAAACGCACCTTGGGGTTCAACAACTATGGAAATCGCTTCGGGACCCCTAAATGGTGAGTAATAGCCCACGAATCGCGTCAGAATTGGCCAAAACTGTGAGTGTTGACGACAGACACGCAAACGCACTACGGGGATTGTCAATCGTGGAAATCGCTCTGGGACGCCCAAACGGTGAGTAATAGTGCACGAAACGGACGAGAATTGGCCAAAATTGTGAGTGTTTATGACCG
>NW_021286184.1:0-1138 GCF_002162155.2 Triticum dicoccoides
CGTTTAGACTTTGGGTTTTGTTTAGATTAAAAGTTCGCCATAGCTGCAACTTCGCGTACTTCGTTTGTGTTCAACGACCAGACAAAGGCGTCACAGAACCCCACCTTGATCAATAAAGCTTTCATCTTATATTCGCAATATCCAGATTGCAATCTTAGTTTCTTGCTTGTTCTTCGTTTGCTCGCAGGAAACAGACCCTCGTGGTCAGGTTGATCGTGCTCCGGCGTGGTCAATAACCTCTCGGAGTTGGTTTAGCGATTGCTAAGGCGCGACGTCCTCGCACGTTCGTAGTCGGATCGTCAAAGTCGACTTCCACCAAAGCGATATCCATCATCTCATCGAAAGACGGGACACCTTTGCCTCTATCAAGTGGTATCAGATTTCCAGGTTGCTTGGTGAGATTTTACAGTTTTTCGTAGTTTAGATCGAGTCTGTCTTCATACCTATAGTCCACGAAAAAGCCAAAATTTTTTTTAGGGTTAGTTCATCATATCCGAACCAATCTGAGCCTTTGCATAATCTTTTTAGGGTTTTGCTTTGTTGAATTTGCGGTTGCATCGTCGGTCTAGTTGCTGGTCTTAGAGTCTAGTCTTTTAGAGTTTCGAGTTCTGGTCATAAGTTGTCACGCCGCCGCCGCACCATCATCATCGCCCCTGCCATCTACCACCACCGCTCCGAATCCGTATCCATATACCACCACCAATTCGTGTCCATATACCACCACCGATCCATATCCATATACTACCACCGCTACCACCACCGCTGCCATATACCACCACCATATATCCACCACCAATCCGAGTTCCTTGCTTATTAGGTTTGTTTTCGAGATCCATCTAGTTTCCGATTCGTGTTTCCTTGCAGGAGTAGGTTTCGGAAAAAAAAAGAGTCGGGTAGCCACGCTCCGTTTAGGCCCAAAATTTTTCGAAAACGCATTTTTCAAAAATTTTTCTGGCTATCCTATTTTTAGGTGTTTCTGAGTGTTTTGAGACAGGTGCCATTATAGGAAGTTTTTTTTGACCCGTTTCCAGTTTTTGGGTCCGGGCAGTCAAAAAAAAAAATTGGTCGAAAAAATTTCGTGCCCATCCTGTCAGTTTGAGCTAAGAAGAGTTTTGAGACACTCGCCATTATAGTGATT
>NW_021286185.1:0-1239 GCF_002162155.2 Triticum dicoccoides
TTGAGCATGACTATGATGATTATTTTACGCAAAAAAGAAGTGCTTCTGGAGCTCTTGGGTTACATCCTTTGCAAAAGATGACCGCGGCGATGCGGATACTAACATATGGAATAGCAGCCGATTATGTTGATGAGTACATCCGGTCCGCTGAGTCTACTAATTTAGAGTCTTGCAAGAAATTTGTGATCAAAATTTGTGAAGTTTTTGGGGAAAAGTACCTGAGATCTCCAAATGAAGAAGACATTGCTAGGTTACTTGCAATAGGGGAGGAAAGAGGATTTCCCGGTATGTTAGGGAGCATAGATTGCATGCACTGGGGGTGGAAAAATTGCCCCAAAAAATGGCATGGCATGTTTAAAGGCCATGTGAGCGAGCCCACTATGATCTTGGAAGCAGTTGCTTCACAAGATCTTTGGATTTGGCATGCTTATTTTGGTTTACCAGGGTCTCTGAATGATATAAATGTTCTTCAACGTTCTCCTGTTTTTACAAAGCTAGCCGAAGGCCAAACTCCTCCAGTGAATTATAGCATCAATGGCCATCAGTACACAATGAAGTATTACCTTGCAGATGGTATCTATCCACGGTGGGCAACATTTGTGAAGAGCATACCAGCTCCAACTAGCAGAAAGCATAAAACTTTTGCCAAGAAGCAAGAGGGGGCTAGGAAAGATGTGGAACGAGCCTTTGGAGTTCTGCAATCCCGTTTTGCCATTGTTCGTGGACCGGCTAAAGGATGGAAACGTAAAGAAATCACTGATGTCATGAAAGCTTGTGTCATAAAGAGGGGGCTAGGGAGGCTAGCTGGAGTAGCCGCAATATGGACCCGCAGATCCCGCGTCTGACCGTCCGTCCGTGCGTGCGGTCTGGACGGTTTGTCCTCGTTGTGAAGTTTAGCAGGAAGGTAAGAGCATCTACAATCAGAGCCTTTAAATCTGCAGGCAGGCCGTCCGATCGCTGTCCGGTCATGAAATTTGAAGTCCCTCAAACACCTCGCCTGACCGGCACCCTCCATATTTAGGCCGTCCGATCGCTGTCCGGTCATGAAATTTAGAGTCCCTCAAACACCTCGCCTGACCGGCACCCTCCATATCTAACTCAAATATGAGGCGCGTATGGGGTGCCCGAGCACGTCTGTCACGTCGGACCCGGCCCATACTAACCCACCCGATCTCATTTATATTCGTCCTCATCCTCTAGCCAGACCAAATCCTAGCCACTTCAGTCCAGTCCCCTCCA
>NW_021286186.1:0-2118 GCF_002162155.2 Triticum dicoccoides
CCTAGCGCCGTTGTGCCGAATAGCTTCTCGCGGCTGGCGCTGTGGTTGGAGGTGGGGCCGGAGTGGCTTCACGCATGGCGGGTTTCTGCCGCTCGGGCTGGTGCTGAGATGGCACTCCGATACATGATGTCCTCACATCCAGATCTGGAGCTGGATCGGCTGATGGGCCAGCGAGCCGGCATGGAGGTCCAGCTGCAGGCGGAGGCCGGGCGTATCACCGCCCGGGCCAACTACATCGCCGGATTCACCATCCATGACGAGTTCCAGCCGGAGCAAACAGATGATGGCGGAGTCATTCCAGTTGACGACTTCGGCCTGCTTCTGAATGACCCGGAGGGCAGTTCCGAGGAGATGGGCGTCTACGAGGAGGACGACGCCGAGGTCGAAGATACCAGTGCCTCGGCGAACCCAGAGGCCACCGAGGGAGAGCCGACAGCTGCACGACCCGGCCCTTGAGATGCCTGAGGCCGAAGCCATCCTATCTTTATCTTTTTGAAAATTTCTGTTAGGTAGCAGGTCCACCCACCCATTGGGGGATTTTGGGTGTATGTAATGAACTTTGGCTTTGGGCCTGTTTAAATTGCAATGTAAATATTTCGTGAGTGTTTGCGCTTTCGCTTCTATTTTTGAGTCATTTTCTTGCTTGCTTCCCTTCTCGGGCCTCTCCCCCCCCCGCAAGTCGAAAGGTCGGGCTCGGTCTGCGACAAGCGGTTCGGCTGTTGAAAATAGGTGTGCAATACTTAGGCTTTTCAAGCGTTGAGTGCGAGCGAAACACCCACTGGGTCGGTTGGCGAGCAGCCAGTCGCACGGCAAAGTTAAGGTGGTGGGGCCTGGTCGGCCAAACCGGCGGACCTGACTTAGAATTCATAGTGCGCTGGCGCTTCAAACTGTGTCTCTTGTCGGCCAACAGCTGAAGCCGGTTCTGCGGCATAGGGTGAAGTGGAGGGTCCCGGCGACCTAAACACGCCATGATTTGCTAAGGAAGGCGGCAGATGATGGCCAAGCCAGCCAGCCCCCGAGCCCCCGGGTTTGAGCAAGTCAACCCGGTAGTGGGGGGTTTTCAGGAAATTGCACAAGTGCGTGAGACACAATAATTTGGTCAGAAAGCGCAGCCCCCGAGCATCATTTGGGGATCCCATAGTTTTCATGCGGTTACAAAAAGGTAGTGATACATACGTGCACACGCTAACTATAAAACGGGCGGAGGAGCTCTGCATTACACAGCCAGGTTGTCTCTTCACTGACAGTGTCTCTTGTCGGTGTTCTTGGAACGGGGGTCCCCAGACTTGCCTGCCTGCGACCCGCAGCGTGGCTCCACCAGTGGCCCAATCCGGTCCATCTTCATCAACCAACACTCAAGACCCTTGCGAGCGGCCAAGCCTCGCGGGGCGGACGACACAAGGCCTCCTCAGAAGCGGCCTCACCAGGCAGGCTCGCGAGGAGGCGGAGAGATCAAGGCACAGGGTACCTCGCGAGGTCCTCGTGATGCAAGCCATGATGATCAAGGCCAGGCGGGCGCTAGCCCGCATAGTGTCTTCGTTTCCTCTTTGGTGCAAAGGGGGCAAGCGTAGGCGCGGAGTACCGAGGCATCAGGCAAAGGTTTCCATATCGGTGAACGAGACCAGGACCAGTAAGATGGCAGGACGGAGGTCACCATGGAGCCCAAGACGGCGTCACCACCAACGCCTTTGGCTGGCGAAGACCACCTTTAGTCAGGACAGCTTGTACTAGTTGTCCCCTTTCAAAATGGCCATTGTTGGATCCCTTCCCGCTCAATATTTGGGAAGAGGACTAGGGCCTCTATAAATAGGTCTAGCCACCATAGTAGAAGGGGATCCAAACCCAGTTCATCTACACACCACGAAGCACAAGAACACCTCTCCTCGCGAGGCTGTTCTTCCCTTGTACTATTCATCATCAGTCCAAGAGGCAATCCACCACACCACACGCAGGATAGGGTATTACACCACAACGGTGGCTTCAACCTGCATAAATCTTGTGTCTCTATTGTTGTTCATCGAGATAGCTCAGAGATCACGGCGAGGTTGAGGGCATGTTTCGGTAGGGAGAGATCTTCGTGCGCACCCCAGTGTTCGAACCTTAAGGGTTTTGCCAGAA
>NW_021286187.1:0-798 GCF_002162155.2 Triticum dicoccoides
GTTGTCACATCCCTAGCTTTACCCTGGCCTTGGACTAGCTTGGTTGCTGCATCATGTTTAAATTCAAATGAAATTTGAATTGAGGAATTTTCAAAAGCCTCAGAAAACCTCTAAAAATAACCAACATTTAATTCTTCTCAAATGAATCCAAGAAAATGTTCCTGTTATTCTATAGAAATATTGGTAAGAGGTAACATTCAAACCAATATTTTTGGAGTCACAGAAATATTTGTTTTGGCCATTTGAATTAATTCAATAACTAATTGCATTGGATTTATATTTTATATATAATTAATATATGTCCAATAATTCTGGAACATTTTATGTGGTTTGGTATATTTTAGTTCTAGCCACATAATTATTTTCAGGATTTTATTAAATGGTTTAGTATTTTTACTAAACCAAAACAAAACAGAACAAAATAGAAAACAGAAATATAAAATAGAAATAAGAGAGAGAGAAGGAAGTACCTGGCCTTACCCCTGCAGCCCACCAGGACCGGCCCAGCTAGGCCCAGCCCACCTCCTTCCCCCCCTGTCCTCTTCTTCCTCTGCCAGTAGGCAGAGGCGAGGCGTGGCGCGCGCCCGAAGAGCGCCGGCCACCTCCTGCTTCGCCGTGGCAGCCTCCCCGACTCCCTCGCGACGCCACGGAGACGCCCTCGCCCCCTGCACCTCCCCTCTCTCCCCCTGGACCCCATTCCCTCCTCTGTTTCCCTCTCGCGCACACCACCGAGCGGAGCTCGCCGCCATCGTCGCCGTACCCATGGCCACCGGCCACCCCTAGCCTCACCGACGCCCC
>NW_021286188.1:0-1049 GCF_002162155.2 Triticum dicoccoides
TATACGCGAATCCCTTAGTCCTTGTGCTGTTCCTATTATTCTAGTGCCGAAAAAGGATGGTACATCACGTATGTGTGTTGATTGTAGAGGCATTAATAATATTACTATTCGTTATCGTCATCCTATTCCTAGGCTAGATGATATGCTTGATGAATTGAGTGGCTCTACAATATTCTCCAAAGTTGATTTGCGTAGTGGCTACCATCAAATTCGTATGAAATTGGGAGATGAATGGAAAACAGCATTTAAAACTAAGTTTGGATTATATGAGTGGTTAGTCATGCCTTTTGGGTTAACTAATGCACCTAGTACTTTCATGAGATTAATGAACGAAGTTTTACGTGCTTTCATTGGACGATTTGTGGTAGTTTACTTTGATGACATATTGATTTATAGCAGATCTTTGGAGGAACATTTGGAACATTTACGTGCTGTTTTTATTGCTCTACGTGACGCACGTTTGTTTGGTAACCTTGGGAAGTGCACCTTTTGCACCGACCGAGTATCTTTTCTTGGCTATGTTGTTACTCCACAGGGAATTGAAGTTGATAAAGCCAAGATTGAAGCTATTGAGAGTTGGCTGCAGCCCAAAATGGTCACACAAGTGAGGAGTTTTCTTGGCCTCGCTGGATTCTATAGGCGTTTTGTGAGAGATTTCAGCACCATTGCTGCACCTCTCAATGAGCTTACAAAGAAAGATGTGCCTTTTCTTTGGGGTACCGCACAAGAAGAAGCCTTCACGGTATTGAAAGATAAGTTGACACATGCTCCTTTACTCCAACTTCCTGATTTTAATAAGACTTTTGAGCTTGAATGTGATGCTAGTGGAATTGGATTAGGAGGTGTGTTATTACAAGATGGCAAACCTGTTGCATACTTTTCTGAAAAATTGAGTGGGCCTAGTCTGAATTATTCTACTTATGATAAAGAATTATATGCTCTTGTTCGGACTTTAGAAACATGGCAACATTATTTATGGCCCAAAGAATTTGTTATACATTCTGATCATGAATCTTTGAAACATATTAAAAGTCAAGCTAAACTGAATC
>NW_021286189.1:0-2459 GCF_002162155.2 Triticum dicoccoides
GCCTTGGCCATCATGGGCCAAGGGCACCAGCCCCACAAGGCCCATGCGCCTAGGGTTTCCCCCTAGGAGGAGTCCTAGTGGTGGAAGGCACCCCTAGGTGCCTTGGGGGGGAGGGAAACCTCCCTAGGCCGCCGCCCCCCCTAGTAGATCTCATCTACTAGGACCGGCCACCCCCCCTTGGCACCCCTATATATAGTGGGGGGAGAGGAGGGACTTCATACCTTGTGCCCTGGCCTTTGGTTGCCTCCTTCTCCCTCCCCAACACCTCCTCCAACTCCATAGCGCTTAGCGAAGCTCTGCTGGAGTACTGCAGCTCCACCAACACCACGCCGTCGTGCTGCTGCTGGTGCCATCTCCCTCAACCTCTCCTCCCTTCCTTGCTGGATCAAGAAGGAGGAGACGTGGTTGTTTCCGTACGTGTGTTGAACGCGGAGGTGCCGTCCGTTCGGCGCAGGTCATCGGTGATTTGAATCACGTCGAGTACGACTACATCATCACCTTGCAAGCTTCCGCACGCGATCTACAAGTGGTATGTAGATGCAAACTCTCTTCCTAGACTCGTTGCTTAGATGAACTCATAGATGGATCTTGGTGAAACCGTAGGAAAAATTTTAATTTTCTGCAACGTTCCCCAACAGTGGCATCATGAGCTAGGTCTATGCGTAGTTCTCTTTGCACGAGTAGAACACAACTTTGTTGTGGGCGTGGATTTTGTCATCTTACTTGCCTCTACTAGTCTTTTCTTGCTCAACGGTATTGTGGGATGAAGCGGCCCGGACCAACCTTACACGTACACTTACGTGAGACCGGTTCCACCGACTGACATGCACAAGTTGCATAAGGTGGCTGGCGGGTGTCTGTCTCTCCCACCTTAGTTGGAGCGGAATCGATGAACAGGGCCCTTATGAAGGGTAAATAGAAGTTGACAAAATCACGTTGTGGTGATTCGTAGGTAAGAAAAACGTTCTTGCTAGAACCCAATTGCAGCCACGTAAAAGATGCAACAACAATTAGAGGACGTCTAACTTGTTTTTGCAGCGATTGATCATGTGATGTGATATGGCCAGAAGTTGTGATGAATGATGAATTGTGATGTATGAGATCATGTTCTTTGTAATAGGATTCACGACTTGCATGTCGATGAGTATGACAACCGGCAGGAGCCATAGGAGTTGTCATTATTTTTTGTATGACCTGCGTGTCATTGAATAACGTCATGTAAACTACTTTACTTTTTTGCTAAACGTTAGTCATAGAAGTAGAAGTAGTCGTTGGCGTGACAACTTCATCAAGACACGATGATGGAGATCATGATGATGGAGATCATGGTGTCAAGCCGGTGACAAGATGATCATGGAGCCCCGAAGATGAAGATCAATGGAGCTATATGATATTGGCCATATCATGTCACAACTATATAATTGCATGTGATGTTTATTATATTATGCATCTTGTTTACTTAGGACGACGGTAGTAAATAAGATGATCCCTTATAAAATTTCAAGAAGTGTTCTCCCCTAACTGTGCACCGTTGCTACAGTTCGTCGTTTCTAAGCACCACGTGATGATCGGGTGTGATGGATCCTTACGTTCACATACAACGGGTGTAAGACAGTTTTACACAGCGAAAACACTTAGGGTCAACTTGACGAGCCTAGCATGTGCAGACATGGCCTCGGAACACGGAGACCGAAAGGTCGAACACGAATCGTATAGAAGATACGATCAACATGAAAATGTTCACCGATGATGACTAGTCCGTCTCACGTGATGATCGGACACGGGCTAGTCGACTCGGATCGTGTAACACTTAGATGACTAAAGGGATGTCTAATCTAAGTGGGAGTTCATAATTTGATTAGAACTTTATTATCATGAACTTAGTCTAAAACCTTTGCAAATATGTCTTGTAGATCAATGGCCAACGCTAATGTCAACATGAACTTCAACGCGTTCCTAGAGAAAACCAAGTTGAAAGATGATGGCAGCAACTATACGGACTGGGTCCGGAACCTGGGGATCATCCTCATAGCTGCCAGGAAACAATATGTCCTAGAAGGACCGCTAGGTGACGCTCCCGTCCCAGAGAACCAAGACATTATGAATGCTTGGCAAACTCGCGCTGATGATTACTCCCTCGTTCAGTGCGGCATGCTTTACAGCTTAGAACCGGGGCTCCAAAAGCGTTTTGAGCATCACGGAGCATATGAGATGTTCGAAGAGCTGAAACTAGTTTTTCAAGCTCATGCCCGGGTCGAGAGATATGATGTCTCCGACAAGTTCTACAGTTGTAAGATGGAGGAAAACAGTTCTGTCAGTGAGCACATCCTGAAGATGTCTGGGTTGCACAACCGTATGACCCAGCTAAACATTAACCTCCCAGATGAGGCGGTCATTGACAGAATCCTCCAGTCGCTCCCACCAAGCTACAAGAGCTTTGTGATGAACTACAACATGCA
>NW_021286190.1:0-2352 GCF_002162155.2 Triticum dicoccoides
ATTCCCAACAGATTCAAAAATCACAAATCAGAATTCAACATTTCCATGTACAACACATTCCCCTCGATCTGTTTCCTACATCGATCGACAAGGACGCCCCAGCCGCCTTCGCGGCCCTCTTCGCCACCGTTGAGATCAGAGACGAGCCGCCGCCGCCGCCGTCGCGGATTTCCAGTGACGCCCCGCAGAGCGGCCCACACCCTCGCCAATCAATGGCATCAATCACGTATCAATCGTGCATCAATCACACATTGAACGGGAGGACCTCGCCTCACCGGTCGTCCGCCATCGGAGCCCATCTCCTTCTCCGTTGTCGTGCTTGTGCATCCGCCGCAGCCGTCACCCGGATCGCGTCTCACGCTGTCGCCATCTTCCACCATACTGAAGTGGCTGCCGCCAACAGGACACCTCCACCCCGCCCCGCCCCATCTTGCAGCACCCGAATCAATGCATGCAGACGTACGAGAGACGCAGCCACTCAAGGCATGCAGATGTACTGAACTCTAGACCTGATCGATCAGTGCATGCAGGCGTACTGAAACCGGGACAAGCAAGCCTCTGCTTGCAAGGTAGCAGCAGCACTGGGATATACATACTATACTAATATGCATACAGCAAAGTAATGTGATTTGCCCTAGTAGATTAGTTCCATTTTAGTTTTAGTTATAAACCATTTAGTATAGTACATGAAGTTGGCCCTCCAGTTAGTACAGAAGTATTTTCTTTATCTGCTGGTGAAGGTAGCTGCTGTCGTTTCCAAACAGACTCAAGGTAATTGCTATTGGGTTCTATCGATTTAGAATTAACATGGCACAGATGTATAGCTAACATTTTTTGGATGGCTACAGGTACATTTTTCTTAATTGTAAACCATGATGTATTTTCTTTCGGTAACTCGAATCACTGACCTACAGCATGATAGCCCATATATTTGTGCGGAAATGTTGGAGATGGCCTGTTTAAAATGATGTTTTAGAAAAAATTTCAGTAAAAATCAGGGTGCCAGCAGCGTGATGTTTGTATAATATTTCAGGAGAAGTGGATCTTTTTGGACAGTTATAGCCTCCAACTTTCTGAATGAGTATCAAAAAGAATGCTATGAGGTAATGCAAGCACTTATATTCAACATATGGGCTACTCTAGGTTGCATGCTAAATTATGATTAGAAGTATCTCTATTTTTCAACCTAAGGCGTCTGAACTTTTTACTACTGTTCTTTTACATCCGAGTAACATTGCTTCCTAATTTCACTTGATTTGCATTGGACGACTCCCAGAGCTAGGAGCTCAACGAGCACAGGGATCTGTTCTGAGCTCCTCCATGTCTGTTCTCATGTTTATTGTATCAACACATTCATTAAATGGGTGCACTGTAGTTCATATCTTATTTGCAAGTTGTGCAAAGCTGATGCTATTTGATCGTCTCAGTTAGATGAAAAATCAGGCAAGGTCTAAGGAAAGAAGAATTGAGGATGGGGAAGCATAGGAGCAGATTCTCGCGATATGTTACTGCGTCATCTTAGCCGATAACAAATGGAGAAGAAACAGAAAAGAAGTGGAGGATGAATATTGGACCAAGAATTTAATGAGGTCATGTGAATCTTTTGTCTTCACTTTGAGGTAAACTTCTACCTACTCCTGAGATCAGTGAATGATGTGTGGATTGAAGAATTAGTTTCTGGCTAATGGAACTACTAACTAGAATCTGAATATAAATGTTTAAAATCAAAACTGGGTTTAAACAATTGAGACTTTGATCTAGCAGTAAAAGCAAAGTTGTAGAGCATATGAAGGAGGTGGAAGTATGTAATACTGAAAACTGATTTTTTATGCATGATTAGTTTTAAGAAATACTTTTATGCATGTTATTGATACCTGCATCTCCCTTGATCTTCTTGTAGTAGAAACAAATTAGTTGGTTGGTTACCCTATAATTTAGTGCTAATTACTCTCCACCCATCTCGTCACATTCTATTCACCTTGGATTTAGATCAAGGTTCAGATCCTGGCGCATTTTTCTCGGTGAAAACAGATTGCACAATTGCAGATGCAGAGGGGGAGAGAGGAAAAGGATTTCATGTCTCAGCCAAGCAGGAGTCGTTCATCTCCATGCAGCAGGAGCAACGCGCGTGCAAATGCGAGCCCACAGTAAGCCGCCATTGCCTTTCTCTTAGCCCAATCGCCCTCTCTGCACATATTTTGTATGTGTGTCCTTGCAAAACGATCCATATCCCGCATAAGTGGGATACTTTGCTCAGCTTGCTCCACTATTGAAGTACTTTGTTGTAAACACGTTTCTACATAATAATTGTTAATACCTTAACTTTGATGTGAAGGTTTGCATTATTGTTGT
>NW_021286191.1:0-1224 GCF_002162155.2 Triticum dicoccoides
TTCTCTGACTGAAGCACACCACACTGTACTGACCAATTCCAGCTTGGTGGCTCCGTACTTTGAGAAACACAAGAATATTTTACGCTCGGACAACCCGGGGAAGCCTGAATCCTGGATTAGGAAGGCCCACATGGAGACTTTCGGCAGTTGGTTGAGAAAACATTTAATGAATGACAATGATGTTGTAGATCAGCTGTACATGTTGGCCAAGACACCATCTTCGACTATAACGACTTTCCAAGGGTACGAGATAAATGGGAATACATTTTACACGATCGCCCAAGATAAAAAGAGCACCAACCAAAACAGTGGTGTCCGCTTTGATGCAGCAACCGAGAATGGGAAAAAGGTCACATATTATGGTTACATAGAGGAGATATGGGAACTTGACTATGGACCCTCCTTTAAGGTCCCTTTGTTCCGGTGCAAATGGTTCAAGCTAACAGGAGGTGGGGTAAAGGTGGACCAGCAATACGAAATGACAATGGTGGATTTCAACAATCTTGGTTACCTTGACGAACCATTCGTCCTAGCGAAAGATGTCGCTCAGGTTTTCTATGTGAAGGACATGAGTAGCAAACCGAGGAAACGGAAAGATAAGAAAACGATCAGTACATCATGCGATGATCCAAAGCGCCACATTGTTCTTTCAGGGAAAAGAAACATCGTGGGAGTGGAGGACAAGACAGACATGTCAGAAGATTATAATATGTTTGCTGAAATTCCGCCCTTCAAAGTGAACACCGACCCAAGCATTAAGTTAAATGATGAGGATGCTCCATGGATACGGCACAATCGAAAGCAAGCAGGGACACAAGGGAAGAAATGATGTGTAATAATTTATTGTACCAAACTTTGTTGAATGGATCATGTAAGAAATGATGTGTAATAATTTATTGTAAGAATTTTGAATTGAATTAGTTTTATTTTTCTGAATTTTTTGATATATTATTTGTATTTTTAGAATTTTGAATTGAATTAGTTTTATTTTTCTGAATTTTTTGATATATTATTTGTATTTTTAACATTTTGAATTGAATTAGTTTTTTTTTCTGAATTTTTTGATATATTATTTGTATTTTTAACATATTGAATTGAATTAGTTCTATTTTTCTTAATTTTTTGATATATTATTTGTATTTTTAACATATTGAATTGAATTAGTTTTATTTTTCTTAATTTTTTGATATATTATTTGTATTTTTAGAATTTTGAATTGAATTA
>NW_021286192.1:0-757 GCF_002162155.2 Triticum dicoccoides
ATGAGATGATGGATATCGCTTTGGTGGAAGTCGACTTTGACGATCCGACTACGAACGTGCGAGGACGTCGCGCCTTAGCAATCGCTAAACCAACTCCGAGAGGTTATTGACCACGCCGGAGCACGATCAACCTGACCACGAGGGTCTGTTTCCTGCGAGCAAACGAAGAACAAGCAAGAAACTGAGATTGCAATCTGGATATTGCGAATATAAGATGAAAGCTTTATTGATCAAGGTGGGGTTCTGTGACGCCTTTGTCTGGTCGTTGAACACAAACGAAGTACGCGAAGTTGCAGCTATGGCGAACTTTTAATCTAAACAAAACCCAAAGTCTAAACGATGCCCTAAGGGCTGTATATATGGAGGAAGAGGGGGGAATTTCGTGGCCCTTGGTGGAGGGGTCCGAAATCAACCCTATCTCTTGTTTCCCCACACATACGGACTCTAAAAATAGCCTATACTTATGTATTTCGAAATAAAATGGGCCTGGCAACCCTATACTTCTGAATTTCGTGGCCCTTGGTGGAGGGGTCCGAAATCAACCCTATCGCTTCGAATCCGTATCCATATACCACCACAGCTGTCATATACCACCACCGCTGCCATCTACCACCATATATCCACCACCAATCCGAATTCTTGTCATATTAGGTTTGTTTTCGAGATCCATCTAGATTCCGATTCGTGTTTCCTTGCCGGAGTAGGTTTCGGAAAAAAAAAAAGGATCCACCACCACCGCTGCCATCTACCACCATAT
>NW_021286193.1:0-3540 GCF_002162155.2 Triticum dicoccoides
GATGAGCTGTTGAAAAACTGGAAGGAGTGCCCCGCGCCGGGAAAGATGATGAGAAAGGCGCCGGAGCCGCTGCTGAAGGTATGGAAGACGAGGTCTGTGTTCTGGGACTTGGAGTACTGGCACAAACTCGATACACCTCATTGCCTTGATCAAATGCATATCTGTAAGAATGTCCTTGAGAGCTTGCTCGCAACACTGATGAACATGCTGGATGAGACCAAGGATGGGCCGAAGGCAAGAAAATACTTGCAAGATTTGGAAATCAGGGAAGATCTGCACATGCCGCCACGTAAAATGTCAGACGAGACAGAGACGGAGAGAGAGGCACGGGAGAAGAAGGGCAAGAAAATAAAGAATGAGGATTATTGTCCCCCTTCTTGCTTCACCTTAAGTCAGGCTAAGATCAATCAATTCTTTAAGTGCCTTACCGGAGTCAAAGTTAGTTCCGGTTACTGTGGCAAGATAAGTAGATATCTAGACACGGACAAGAAAAGGTTCAGCGGGATGAAGTGAACGGGGAACGTAGCTCTGATACCACTGTTGGGGAATGTAGCAGAAATTCAAAATTTTCCTACGTGTCACCAAGATCTATCTATGGAGAGACTAGCAACGAGGGGAAGGAGAGTGCATCTACATACCCTTGTAGATTGCTAAGCGGAAGCGTTCAAGTGAACGGGGTTGATGGAGTCGTACTCGTCGTGATTCAGATCACCGATGATCCTAGTGCCGAACGGACGGCACCTCCGCGTTCAACACACGTACAGCTCGACGATGTCTCCCACGCCTTGATCCAGCAAGGAGAGAGGGAGAGGTTGAGGAAGACTCCATCCAGCAGCAGCATAACGGCGTGGTGGTGATGGAGGAGCGTGGCAATCCTGCAGGGCTTTGCCTAGCACCTACGGGAGAGGAGGAGGTGTCACGGGAGGGAGGGAGGCGCCAAGGGCTCAGGTATGGATGCCCTCCCTCCCCTCCACTATATATAGGGGCAGGGGAGAGGGCGGAGGCGCAGCCTTGCCCTTTCCTCCAAGGAAGGGGTGCGGCTAAGAGGGAGGGAGGAGTCCATCCTCCCCAAGGCACCTCAGAGGTGCCTTCCCCTTTTAGGACTCTCCCCTTTTTCCTATATCTTGGCGCATGGGCCTCTTGGGGCTGGTGCCCTTGGCCCATGTAGGCCAAGGCGCACCCCCTACAGCCCATGTGGCCCCCCGGGGCAGGTGGCCCCACCCGGTGGGCCCCCGGGACCCTTCCGGTGGTCCCGGTACAATACCGATGACCCCGAAACTTGTCCCGATGGCCGAAACAGGACTTCCTATATATAAATCTTTACCTCCGGACCATTCCGGAACTCCTCGTGACGTCCGGGATCTCATCCGGGACTCCGAACAACATTCGGTAACCACATACAAACTTCCTTTATAACCCTAGCGTCATCGGACCTTAAGTGTGTAGACCCTACGGGTTCGGGAGACATGTAGTCATGACCGAGATGTTCTCCGGTCAATAACCAACAGCGGGATCTGGATACCCATGTTGGCTCCCACATGTTCCACGATGATCTCATCGGATGAACCACGATGTCAAGGACTCAATCAATCCCGTATACAATTCCCTTTGTCTAGCGGTATGGTACTTGCCCGAGATTCGATCGTCGGTATACCGATACCTTGTTCAATCTCGTTACCGGCAAGTCTCTTTACTCGTTCCATAACACATCATCCCGTGATCAACCCCTTGGTCACATTGTGCACATTATGATGATGTCCTACCGAGTGGGCCCAGAGATACCTCTCCGTTTACACGGAGTGACAAATCCCAATCTCGATTCGTGCCAACCCAACAGACACTTTCAGAGATACCCGTAGTGTACCTTTATAGCCACCCAGTTACGTTGTGACGTTTGGCACACCCAAAGCACTCCTACGGTATCCGGGAGTTGCACAATCTCATGGTCTAAGGAAATGATACTTGACATTAGAAAAGCTTTAGCATACGAACTACATGATCTTGTGCTAGGCTTAGGATTGGGTCTTGTCCATCACATCATTCTCCTAATGATGTGATCCCATTATCAACGACATCCAATGTCCATGGTCAGGAAACCGTAACCATCTATTGATTAATGAGCTAGTCAACTAGAGGCTTACTAGGGACATGGTGTCGTCTATGTATCCACACATGTATCTGAGTTTCCTATCAATACAATTCTAGCATGGATAATAAACGATTATCATGAACAAGGAAATATAATAATAATCAATTTATTATTGCCTCTAGGGCATATTTCCAACAGTCTCCCACTTGCACTAGAGTCAATAATCTAGTTCACATCGATATGTGATTAACACTCAAGGTCACATCCCCATGTGACTAATACCCAAAGAGTTTACTAGAGTCAATAATCTAGTTCACATTTACCATGTGATTAACACTCGATGAGTTCTGGGTTTGATCATGTTATGCTTGTGAGAGAGGTTATAGTCAACGGGTCTGAACCTTTCAGATCCGTGTGTGCTTTACAAATCTCTATGTCATCTCCTAGATGCAGCTACCACGTTCTATTTGGAGCTATTCCAAATAACTGTTCTACTTGGAGCTATTCTAAATTGTTGCTCCATTATACGTATCCGGTATCTCTACTCAGAGCTATCCAGATAGGTGTTAAGCTTGCATCGACGTAACCCTTTACGACGAACTCTTTTACCACCTCCATAATTGAGAAAATTCCTTAGTCCACTAGTTACTAAGGATAACTTTGACCGCTGTCCCGTGATCCATTCTTGGATCACTCTTGTACCCCTTGACTGACTCATGGCAAGGCACACTTCAGGTGCGGTACACAGCATAGCATACTGTAGAGCCTATGTCTTATGCATAGGGGGCGACCTTAGTCCTTTCTCTCTATTCTGCCATGATCGAGCTTTAAGTCTTAACTTCATACCTTAGAACTCAGGCAAGAACTCCTTCTTTGACTGATCCATCTTGAACACCTTCAAGATCACGTCAAGGCATGTGTTCATTTGAAAGTACTATTAAGCGTTTTGATCTATCCTTATAGATCTTGATGATCAATGTTCAAGTAGCTTAATCCAGGTTTTCCATTGAAAACACTTTCCAAATAACCCTATATGCTTTCCAGAAATTCTACGTCATTTCTGATCATTAATATGTCAACAACATATACTCATCAGAAATTCTATAGTGCTCCCACTCACTTCTTTGGAAATACAAGTTTCTCATAAACTTTGTATACACCCAAAATCTTTGATCATCATCAAAGCATACATTCCAACTCCGAGATGCTCACTCCAGTCCTCAGAAGGATTGCTGGAGCTTCGCATACTTATTAGCATATTTCAGGATAGTCAAAACCTTCCGGTTGTATCACATACAACCTTTCCTCAAGAATCGTCGAGGAAACAATGTTTTGACATCCTATCTGCAAGATTTCATAAATAATGCAGTAATTGCTAATATAATTCCAACAGACTCTTAGCATCGCTACGAGTGAGAAAGTCTCATCGTAGTCAACTCCTTGAACTTGTC
>NW_021286194.1:0-996 GCF_002162155.2 Triticum dicoccoides
GAGGCCATGTAGGAGTACATGGTGGGTTGTTTCATTGAAGCCGACCTTAAGCACTGAGATCTGTATGTGTGATTTAAGAATCAGCTACTACCATGCATTGGGCCCGAAACCAATGGACCCTCTCGGCTTCTTATTCACCCTAGTTCTCCGTCCAGGAGTTGCAAGTAGTTTCTGGTGTTTGTAGCCTACTGGAGGCCGTGGACAGCGCTGACCGTAGGGGTGGGCTGTGATGCGGTAGGTACGTGGCACGGTGTACCGAATACCCGTTAGGTATCTCGGGAACCCTGTTCACATCGTTCGGGGCCGTATGGGAAACCTCGGCCGGACTCCCTGCGGATGGAACCTGGATAGGCGATAAACCTGGACTGGAGGCTTAGGTGATTAGGTAGGTCGTGGCCGACACCCACGTTGGGCTTCCGCTTGAAGGTTGTCGAGTACATGCCGTGTAAACGACGGTAAGTGGTGAGAGCGTGTATGAAGGAGTACACCCCTGCAGGGTTAACATGATCTATTCGAATAGCCGCGTCCGCGGTAATGGACTACTTGGTTGCCTATACAGTTCATAGACAAGTAAATGGAAACTGTTAAAAGCCTCAAGATAAGTGTGAGTGCCGAGGATGGCTCTTCCGTAGGAAGACGGAGGTGGATCCTCGGTAGTGTATTGAATTGGTGAGTAGTGGACTCGTGTGCGCAAAACCATTTCAAGTTGGAGTATCGTAGGATAGTCTAGCCAAGAGTCAAAGCTGGCTTGCTGCAATAACTCCACCAACCCTTCTTGATAATATGCATGTATGTAGGATCTGATGTAAGTCTTGCTGAGTACCTTTGTACTCATGTTGCTATAATCTACATTTTTACAGAAGACGCTGCAACCCCTTCTGATGGGTTCTATGTAGACGTTGACATCAACGAGTAGGCTAAAGACCCAGGTGGTGAACCTGAGCTTGTGAAGGACCACGTAGTATAGTTAGGCTTTCCAAGCCTCTTTTATTTTAC
>NW_021286195.1:0-1258 GCF_002162155.2 Triticum dicoccoides
CGAGCCTCAACATTCATCGGACCACATACATCTGTATGTATGATTTTCAATAAATCTGTTGCTCTCTCCATAGTACCGGAGAACGGTGTTTTAGTCATCTTGCCCATGAGGCACTGTTCGCAAGTACCAAGTGATTCATAATCAAGTGGTTCCAAAAGTCCATCAGTATGGAGTTTCTTCATGCGCTTTACACCGATATGACCTAAACGGCAGTGCCACAAATAAGTTGCACTATCATTATCAACTCTGCATCTTTTGGCTTCTACATTATGAATATGTGTATCACTACTATCGAGATTCAACAAGAATAGACCACTCTTCAAGGGTGCATGACCATAAAAGATATTACTCATATAAATAGAACAACCATTATTCTCTGATTTAAATGAATAACCGTCTCGCATTAAACAAGATCCAGATATAATGTTCATGCTCAACGCTGGCACCAAATAACAATTATTTAGGTCTAATATTAATCCCGAAGATAGATGTAGAGGTAGCATGCCGACTGCGATCACATCGACTTTGGAACCGTTTCCCACGCGCATCGTCACCTCGTCCTTAGCCAATCTTCGCTTAATCCGTAGTCCCTGTTTCGAGTTGCAAATATTAGCAACAGAACCAGTATCAAATACCCAGGTGCTACTGCGAGCATTAGTAAGGTACACATCAATAACATGTATATCACATATACCTTTGTTCACCTTGCCATCCTTCTTATCCGCCAAATACTTGGGGCAGTTCCGCTTTCAGTGACCAGTCTGCTTGCAGTAGAAGCACTCAGTTTCAGGCTTAGGTCCAGACTTGGGTTTCTTCTCTTGAGCAGCAACTTGTTTGCCGTTCTTCTTGAAGTTCCCCTTCTTCTTCCCTTTGCCCTTTTTCTTGAAACTAGTGGTCTTGTTAACCATCAACACTTGATGCTCCTTCTTGATTTCTACCTCCGCAACTTTCAGCATTGCGAAGAGCTCGGGAATAGTCTTATTAATCCCTTGCATATTGTAGTTCATCACGAAGCTCTTGTAGCTTGGTGGCAGTGATTGGAGAATTCTGTCAATGACGCAATCATCTGGAAGATTAACTCCCAATTGAATCAAGTGATTATTATACCCAGACATTTTGAGTATATGCTCACTGACAGAACTGTTCTCCTCCATCTTGCAGCTATAGAACTTATTGGAGACTTCATATCTCTCAATCCGGGCATTTGCTTGAAATATTAACTTCAACTCCTGGAACATCTCATATGCTCCATGACGTT
>NW_021286196.1:0-576 GCF_002162155.2 Triticum dicoccoides
GTCCCGGTTGGTGCCACCAACCGGGACCGAAGGCCTTGTGCTGCCCCGCGCCAAATGTTTAGTCCCACCTCGCTAGTTGAGAGGGAGCCGCACCAGTTTATAAGGTGCGGTGCGGCTCCCCTCTCGAGCTCCTCTCTAAAGCAGGCTTTCGGGCCTAACTCTGCCATCTGTGCCTGTGGGCCTACTGGGCCTTCCACGGGCCTGAATCCTGGCCCATAGGGTTTCTAGTCGTATTCAGGCCGTGGGGGCCCAGTAGGTGGCATTTTTTTTTGTTTTTTTGTTTTATTTGTTGCTTTATTTAGTTTATTTTGGTTTTGGTTTATTTTTCTTTTGGTCTTTTGCTTTATTTTTTAATTCTTTTTGCTTTTTAGTTTTAGAAAAATTATAAACTTTCTGTTAGTGCCATTAGTTTTCAAATCTGAAAACTCTTTTTTTTTCTTTGTTGCTTTATTTATTTTATTTTGTTTCTACTTACAACAAAATACTTATTGTTGCTATTTTTATTTTTTTCAGTTTTTTGTTCTGTTTTCTGCATTATTTAGTTTTTGTTGTTTTTTGCTTTATTTTTTAATTCTT
>NW_021286197.1:0-4332 GCF_002162155.2 Triticum dicoccoides
AGGCCGACTCCTCCCACCAGGGCGAGGAGGAGAAGAAGAAACCCTCTCCCCCAGCGGGGAGAGGGAAGAAAAGGAAGGCTTCCCCAACAAGGGAGGCCGAAGGGTCCAAGAAGGGAAAAACTCTTCCCCCGGACTATTCCGCCTACGCCAGTGACGACGACGAGGACTGGCCTCCAAGGGCCAAGCCTCTGGCGAGATCGTAAGTATCCGGACTCCCGAATAACTTCAAGGTTTTCATTTTCCGCCACATTATGTCTTTCTAATGCCGCATACAATCCTGCAGTCCGCCTAAGGATGATCTCCCCACTTCGTTGAGCGGGTCCTTAGGGGCGTCGGATATGGATTCTCTTCCGACTGCCTCCACCCCCCGTGATGCGGACGATGCCGAGGTGGGATCCCAGGAAGGGACCCACCAGGAGGAGAGGGCCCCGGAGGTGTCGCAGGACAACCTCCCGGACTTTGCACCGGACTCAGCCCCGGAACCCATAGTGGCTCCGGAGTCCAGCGGGCGACCCCTTCGTAAGAAGGGCAAGACCGCGACGCCGGCTGCCTCCGTCCAACCGAAGGTGCCGGATAATTTGCTGGAGGCGCTCAACGGCGCCTCCATCAAAGAGGAACACCGCACTGTTATGAGTGCGGTGATTCAGAAGGTTCAGCTCGCCAAGAGCGGGTTGACCGAAGCCTGCAGCAGCCTTCTAACAGGCTTTGAGGTAAGAATTTCAATATATGTAAAATGGTACCGCATAGACAGTAGCCCCTGATGCTCGGTTCGGTGTTCGGAAAGAAAAGCCGGACTGAGGATCTTTAAAAAGATAAACGCAGGAGTCATGAAAATATGTCAATATGGGATTGCAGGCTGTGCTGCTAACCTCCGCCGCACTGACTGCGGAGGTCAATACTTTGAAGAAAAACCTCGAGCGGTCCGAGAACGAGCTCGACCGTGCCAAGAAGCAGCTCGAGGAAAAAGAAGGTGAGTAATACCTTATGAAAATTGTACCTTACAGAAAAGGATTTGGTTGCAAGAAAAATGACAAGAATAACTTGGGTATTGCAGGGGCCACTAACGAGGTGGCGACCCTGAAAGAGGCGGTGGCTGCGGCCGAACACAATGCGGCTGCGGAGCGCACCGAGCGAGAGAAACAGGAGGCGCGGGTGGCGGAGGTACAGCAAGAGCTCCAGGATCTCGTGAAGAAACATGAGAGCCTGGAGCGTGACTCGAAGACTCGAGAGTCTGAGCTTGCAACGGCTCTTGAGAGTGCCAACGCTGCTAAGGCCGAAGCCTACAAGGCCCTCCAGGAGATTGAGGCGGTGAAGAAAATAGAGCGGGTAAGGCATTTTTCATGCAAAGTAAGCATGTGAGTGTTAATTACCTGTTGCTTACCCGAATTCGGAGCTCTCCAGGAGCGTTCGCAGATCTTCCTCGCAGCGTGTCCGATGCTGCCGCATTTTACCGGGCCGAGGAGGGGAGCTCGACGGAGAAGGTCTTCTGGTCTCAGCATGCTGAGGCCGGACATCCGGTGCCCCTTAGCGACCAGCTGAAGCAGCTGGTCGAGCTCCACAAGGCGGCCGAACAGGCCATGAAGGGCCTCATAGTTCGGCTGTGGCCTAAGGAGGCCATGCCTGGGAGCTATTTCGGCCTAGTGCGGCGGCTGGTGGATGCGTGCCCGTGGGTTGAAGTCATCAAGCATTCCGCTTGTATTGAAGGTGCCCGTCGGGCCCTTGCCTGCGCAAAGGTGCACTGGGGCAAGATGGATGCCCAGAAGCTCGTGACGGACCCGCCACCAGAGGGCAAGGAGCATCGCACGCCCGAGATGTATTATAAGAGTGTGCTGAAGGGCGCCCGCACTATTGCGGGTGAGTGCTCCAAAGGTGTAATATTTGAGTAGACTCGCATTTTGTTATCCTGTGCGCTGAAAACTAGGTTCATATGCACTAAGCAACGCTTGTTAATTTAAAATATTACCTTCTGTGCGGCTGTTTATCAAATCTGAGAGATGGCAAGTCGTCGGCTTCAGCCCCCATGCCACGAGTGCTGGGGTGTTCGGGATAAACTGGAGCGCTCTTGTTCCCATTTTTGGGTCCATCGAGGCAGGCGTTCGACACATCGAACAAGGCAACCGGACTTATAATGCTTGAACACTCTCACTTAGCCATAGAATTCTATAATTTTAAATTTCGGCGAAGCCCCTAGTCTTCGGAAGGCCGAATTTGGGGCGCTATCCATGCCTTGGCCGGACAGTATCCGGCTCCTCGCTCTAAGCGGCATAAGTCTTTAAGGACTCGCAAAAAACCTCTCGAACAGCGACCGGCTCTCGCCTCATCATGACGGTCAGTTTTAGCTTTCTCCACTGAGGCGTTAACCCAGCTCAACTGGGGCGCAATCGCAGTGGTTCTCCCAGTGCTACCTTAGCCGATATAACGGAACGTAAGGTACCAAAACATGGGAGCCGGGCAAACCCAACTATTGACCCAAGACATGATTCGGAGCCGATGCATATAGTGCTATAAGTTCGGGGTGCCGCACTTGTGAAAGTGTTCGGACTCATCATACCATAATGCGGGGAACATAAGCCCCTGGTGTGTATTAGCTGTACCAAAGTGTACGGATGCAATATGCCGTGAATGAACATATGTATGAAAAGGAAATGCAATTATAAGCAAAAAGGTGCTGCATTTTTTTATTCAATAAGTGCTGCTACGGATGCAGAACAATACAAGTAGTGCGATAAGCAAGGTATGGGACTGTTAAACATGTCCCCCTCCAGGGGTAGGCTGCAGATTGGTGTATAAAAATGCTCGTAACGAAGACCACCTATATATTCGTTGTAGCCTTTATCCTTCCCTGGCTGTTGCATCGTGAGTTCGGCAGATCTGCTGCCGGACAGGGCCTCTGACAAACGGAGTCCTGTGTGTAAAAATTAAGAGGTAAAAAGAAAAGAAAAAAGAACGACACACTTGAGAGCCCCTGGTGTGGTTTAGCCGCAGTCTGGGTTTATCGTGGTCGTGCCCCTCTCCCCATGCCCATGGTATCTTCAGAGCATAATGGTGTACGCGAAGGACCTGCTTTAACATTTCGCAGGAGCTGGGGTTGGGGCCGCACTGCTACGCGTGCTCGGAACGTGCCAGGTGGTCTTGTTGTAAGTTACTCCGGGTGCGCTTAGCTGTGTCCGGCCGCTTAAAGGCCGGACTCGAGAATTGCCTTAAGAGGCTGAATTGCACTTCTGCCGCGAGAGCCGCTGTATGTTCCTCCGTGCGGAGAGAACGTTCAGTGTTTCCGTTGACCGTGATAACTCCTCGAGGGCCTGGCATCTTGAGCTTGAGGTATGCGTAGTGCGGCACCGCGTTGAAGTTTGCAAACGCAGTACGTCCGAGCAAGGCATGATAGCCGCTGCAGAACGGGACTATGTCGAAGATTAACTCCTCGCTTCAGAAGTTATCCGGGGATCCGAAGACCACTTCTAGTGTAGTTGAGCCTGTACAATTGGCTTCTACACCTGGTATGACGCCTTTAAAAGGTCGTTTTGGTAGGTTTAATCCTTGAGGGGTCTATGCCCATTTTGCGCACTGTATCCTGGTAAAGCAGGTTCAGGCTGCTGCCGCCGTCCATCAGGACTCTGGTTAGGTGAAATCCATCGACGATTGGGTGTAAGACCAATGCGGCGAATCCGCCGTGGCGGATGCTGGTGGGGTGGTCCCTTCGGTCAAAAGTGATCGGGCAGGAGGACCATGGATTGAACTTCGGGGCAACTGGCTCCATCACGTAGACATCCCTGAGTGCACGCTTCCGCTCCCTTTTGGGTATGTGCGTTGCGTATATCATGTTCACCGTCCGCACCTGTGGGGGAAACCCTTCTGTCCTCTATTGTTTGGCGGTTGGGTCTCGTCCTCGTCATCGCTATGTAGCCCCTTGTCATTGTTTTCGGCAATTAACTTGCCTGCCTGCTTGAATACCCAACAGTCCCTGTTGGTGTGGTTAGCTGGCTTTTCGGGGGTGCCGTGTATCTGGCACAAGCGGTCGAGTATTCGGTCCAAATTGGACGGACCCGGAGTAGTTCTGTTGAATGGCTTTTTCCGCTGACCGGGTTTAGAGCCTCTAAATCCGGCATTGACTGCCATATCCTCAATATGATCGCCGTTAATGCGGCGTTTGTTTTTGTTGCGACGCGGCCTGCCATTTCGGTCCTTGAAGTCCGGACTGCCAGAATTTTTGCTGAGGTTATTGCTGCATGCTAGCCACCTGTCTTCACCAGCGCAAAAGCGGGTCATGAGTGATGTGAGGGCTGCCATGGATTTCGGCTTTTCCTGTCCCAGGTGCCGGGCAAGCCACTCGTC
>NW_021286198.1:0-3735 GCF_002162155.2 Triticum dicoccoides
CCCCCGTTAATAACTTTATCCAGGTGACAATTTTGGGGATGCCGCGAAGGAACGGCTGTGATGGTGTGGGACATACGTATATGGACTCTAGGATGTTTTCAGAACGGGTGTGGCTAGATCTTAGTCCATTGGACTTAACCAAGTTTCAGTCAAGTCAAGTGACATAATTTATAGAAATTCACAAAAGAACTACTCCCTCTATTTTTAAATATAAATCTTTTTAGAGATTTCAATAGGGACTATATAGGATGTATATCGATGTATTTAAAAGTGTTGACTCGCTCATTTTGCTTCGTAAGTAGTTTATAGTGGAATCTATAAAAAGACTTGTATTTAGGAAAGAAGAGAGTAAAGAAAAAACGAATCTTCATGTAAGATCTCACGAATATATGATCCACTCAGATTTAGGATTCCCGTTACGGGATATTAGTGAGGATGGGCCAGTCCGTAACCCAGTTCTGTAACCCACGTCCATAGATTTAAGATTTTGGACAAATTTTTGTACTCCCTTCATTTCTAAATACAAGTCATTTTAGATATTTCAATTAGTTTATATTAGAATCTCTAAAAGGACTTATATTTAGGAATGGAGGGAGTAGAGAAAAAGCGACAGCGGGACTATAAATAATGTCGAACTGGCATAAAGAGGAAGCCACACAACTATTGTTCCAGCATCAAATAATGGCGCACCATACAACCATCTTACTCTCGGCGGCAGCGACACTGCTGTTGATACTGCTACTATTGCCCGTCGTTGCAGCAGCTGCACCGGTGCCCGTGATAGGGATGCTGGGCTGCGACACCAGCTGCGGCAGCATAAGCGTCCCATACCCATTTGGTATGGGGCCGTCCAATTGCTACCACTCGCCGGGGTTCAACCTCACCTGCGACCCGTCAAGCAACCCACCGCGGCTCCTCCTGGGAGATGGCACCCTTCAGGTCTCCACGGACATCGACCCCAATTATCCCATGTTAACCGTGGTCTACACGGGCGACATAAAAACCGACGGCAGCGGCCGTGGTATGCTCGGCGGTGGCATCAGCGACGATGGGCCCTTCACTCTTCCCGGGTCGCATAGAAATCAGCTCATCCTCGTGGGCTGCAACGTGCGGGCAACGCTAAGGAGCGGCAACGCCATCATGAGCAGCTGCTCCTCCTTCTGCTACGAGGGGCTCACGTCATAGTGTCATACGCGCCATCGATACAGGAGAGCAGCATGGTGTGCTCCACTGCTCCGGCATTGTCTGCTGCCAGGCATCCATCGTCGTCAACCGTGAGGTTCTGGCCGGATCAAACGAGCTCGTCCCCATCACGTCCTACGACGTCCAGCTTGAGTCGCTCTGGTGGAACCACAGCAAGGCCCAGCAGTTTCCCGCACGCGTTTACGTCGCCCAGAATGGCTGGTTCTCCGCATTGAGTCACTCGCAACAACTGTTACTGAAGAATAACGAGGTCGCCGCGTCAATGGTTGTTCCCTTCTGGCTCAGTTGGGAGATCTTCGAGGGGCAGGGCCAGGGCAGAGTGATGCCAACCTTGGAGCCCTCGGAGTGGGATCTGTGTCCTATGGACGCGGCTAGCAGAGTCTGCAAGAGCAACCACACCGACTGCCGTAAAGGGGAAAGAGGGGGCTACTATTGCTTCTGCGACGTGGGTTACCGGGGCAATCCCTACATCACCAACGGATGCCAAGGTTTCAACGATTTTTATTTCTCCTAAAATAATTGGGTTAATACTTATTTATTATTTTTTCTAAGTGCTAATTAATTTGCGTGTTGGTTTAGCCTATAACATAGGGGCAAATGTTAAAAATCTGACATCAGATTTCTAGCATTTGCCAAGGAACCCGCGAAAATAGATAAATTTGCCATGCTGTTTGTGTAAGATTTGCCATGTTTACACTTTACAGTGTGTAAAAAAATTGTCAGAAAAAATTGTCAAGCCAGCAGGTAATTGCCATGCTCTCGATCGTCATCCACATACCAGAAGGCGTCAGATTTTTCAACCTAAATATCTGATATCAGATGTACTTATATTAATTGGGGTCCATATACTTTCTGGCAGCAGAGCGTAGAGAATAGTACGAAATCAAAAAACAATCTATCTATATCGTACTTACTAATTTCAAAAGATAGAACTTAGGAAATAAATTCTATGGTTAGGATCAAATAAAGCAACATAGAGATCTGTTTGTGCCTGTCCTAAAAGCTTATGAGTTATGACCTCTATTTTCTACGGGATACGAGTTATGAATATACATTCCACTATAGAAGCCCTTTAGCATTACTAGCAAAATGACCCATGTGTTACAACGGGTACACATATCCTGTGATAAATACCAGTTATGTCAGTTGGAGAAGGCGACGAAGTTTACACTGGGAAGGATCAAACAATTTATGAATGTATATACAAAATATCTTACAAGGCATGCATGAAATCAGAAAGAAGAATGTCATATCAATACTAATGTGCCAGATGTTCAAGCTAGTGTATTTTACTAAGGTAACAAAATGGTGTTCTCACAACAAAGTAACGGCATGAAGCAACAAATTACACCAATGTGGTAAAGGATACAAGTTAATGAAGAGTAACATGGATATAATAAATGTAGATGTGAGCAAGGGAGAAATATTTTAACAATATGATCAATATACAATCTTACATGTACGAGTGAAAGATGAAATTCAAAGAGAATACATATGCATGAAAGCATCCAGAGGAGTGCCATTGCACACAAAAAAAAATATTAATTATGGCCACAAGGCTAAGTAGGAAGAGAATACAAAGTTCTAAAAGTGCTTGTCATCAATATATCAATTTAGTTACTGATTGGGAATTTCAATAAAATATATTGATGATAAGGTCGACACTTAAGGACGAGGAGTTCAAGAGAGAAGCTACCATTACCTTAGGCTACTCATAGTGGGAGTAACGTAGATAGTAACATAACACATTCCAAGACAATTTTGCTTATGTGGCATGAAGTTAATGAGGAGAGAGATGCTTGTGGTAAAATATTATGTTACTGTAACATAACACACCACGAGGTAAAATGAGTCTATAGCTCAATTAATGAATACTTGCATGTTATCATCTATATGTTACTACCCATTATGAAGGTAGTAATATAAACTAGTAACATATGCATGTTACTAGTCTATGTTACTCCCACTATGACCAGCCTTAAAAGTTCATGATTTTGCATGGCGGACAAAAGACCATTGACTTTTCGTTGTCACAAATGAAAGTCCTTACCAAAAACACAATATAATTAGTACTCAATTTTATTTCGTTTTCAATGTCCAGGTGTGCAGTTGTGAATTATGTGGGTATCAGTAGCGGTTCACATGGTGGCAAACAACTTTCTAGGAAAACGATACCAATAATATAATATTCCGTTATATTTCATGGTTTTCCAAAAACCAAAATAGGAGTAATTAAATTAGATAGCAGAGCATGGGGTAAATAACTACTCCCTCCCCTGCATAACCCTTGTGGTGGTTTTAGTTCAAAACCAAAACAAAGACATGAATTATAGAACGGAGGGACTATTAGAGAGTACAATACCAAATAATTTTCCATAAGTAATTCATCTATTTGGTTTTCTACAAGTAGAATTGTCTATATAATACCACTACGACGTCTTGAAATAATTTCATGGACACAACAATATATAACAATTATAGTCATGAAAATGCATGGGCCAGCCAACTAGTTTTATACCAATTGAATAGATA
>NW_021286199.1:0-2088 GCF_002162155.2 Triticum dicoccoides
GCTTAATGCCAAAATTCTCGCCGAAACGGAAATGAATCAACATTCCGGCAAAATATTGGCAACTATCGCATTTCAAATACCGGTACACCTCCAAACACAAACACATATGCAACACCACAAACATATGCAACACCACGAACATACATAGATCTAGCTAGGCCATAAAAAGTGCATGTGCACATTGTTGTAGGGAGAACAACATAAATATAGCTTCCCCCCTTACTTACCTATCAAAACAAGGTAATTTAACCACTTAATTTGAATGAATCTATAGTGGAAATGAGGCGAAAAAGAGGAGGCACCCGAGACAAGGAGGAGGCGGTGGAGAGAATGAAGTGGGGAGAAAGTGAGTGTGGGAGGAGAGGCTGTCCAAAATATCTTGTTGCTGCCCACTTACTAATGGCGCACCAACCATAAATGCGCCATTAGTAATCCAGGTCACTAATGGCGCACCCTCTGGTGGTGCGCCATTAGTAGTTTTGCAAAAAAACATACTAATGGCGCACTGTCCCACGGTGCGCCATTACTAGTTTAAACTAGTAATGGCGAACCGTGGGATATTGCGCCATTAGTAGTTTTGCAAAAAAGGAATAAAAAAATAATTAAAAAAATGACATTAGTGGCGCACTTTCTGACAGGTGCGCCATTACTAGTTACACTAGTAATGGCGCACTTCGTCTGGATGCGCCATTAGTATGTTTGGACAGGCGCACTAGTTCAAAAAAAAATTGATACTAATGACGCACCGTGGGCCAGGTGCGTCATTAGTAGTTTCAACACTAATGGCGTATCAGAAGGTGGTGCACCATTAGTATATACGAATGGCGCACCACTTGTCTGGTGCGCCATTAGTGTCAATCCCATCTATAGCCCTTTTTCTAGTAGTGTGATCAACAGATAGTCATGGTTTCCTGGCTATGGACATTGGATGTCGTTGATAACGGGATCACATCATTAGGAGAATGATGTGATGGACGAGACCCAATCCTAAGCATAGCACAAGATCGTGTAGTTCGTTTGCTAGAGCTTTTCCAATGTCAAGTATCTCTTCCTTAGACCATGAGATCGTGTAACTCCCGGATACCGTAGGAGTGCTTTGGGTGTATCAAACGTCACAACGTAACTGGGTGACTATAAAGGTGCACTACAGGTATCTCCGAAAGTGTCTGTTGGGTTGACACGGATCGAGACTGGGATTTGTCACTCCGTATGACGGAGAGGTATCTCTGGGCCCACTCGGTAATGAATCATCATAATGAGCTCAAAGTGACCAAGTGGTTGGTCACGGGATCATGCATTACGGTACGAGTAAAGTGACTTGCCGATAACGAGACTGAACAAGGTATTGGGATACCGACGATCAAGTCTCGGGCAAGTAACGTACCGATTGACAAAGGGAATTGTATACGGGGTTGTTTAATCCTTGACATCGTGGTTCATCCGATGAAATCATCGAGGAGCATGTGGGAGCCAACATGGGTATCCAAATCCCGCTGTTGGTTATTGCCCGAGAGTCGTCTCGGTCATGTCTGCGTGTCTCCCGAACCCGTAGGGTCTACACACTTAAGGTTCGGTGATGCTAGGGTTGTATGAATATGAGTATGCAGCGTACCGAATGTTGTTCGGAGTCCCGGATGAGATCCCGGACGTCACGAGGAGTTTCGGAATGGTCCGGAGGTAAAGAATTATATATAGGAAGTGGTATTTCGGCCATCGGGCAAGTTTCGGGGTCACCCGGTAATGTACCGGGACCACCGGAAGGGTCCCGGGGGTCCACCGGGTGGGGCCACCCATCCCAGAGGGCCCCATGGGCTGAAGTGGGAGGGGAACCAGCCCATAGTGGGCTGGTGCGCCCCCCTAGGCCCACCCCCTGCGCCTAGGGTTGAAACCCTAGGGTGGGGGGGGGGGCGCACCACATGCCTTGGGGGCACTCCACCCCCCTGGACGCCGCCCCCTTGGGAGATTGAATCTCCCAGGGCCGGCGCCCCCCCTGGGGGCCTATATAAAGGAGGGAAGGGGGAGGGCAGCCGCAACCTGTGCATTGGCGCCTCCCTCCGCCTGCTACACCTCGTCCTCCTCCCGTAGTCG
>NW_021286200.1:0-8411 GCF_002162155.2 Triticum dicoccoides
AATGTTCCTCCAAAGATCTGCTATAAATCAATATGTCATCAAAGTAAACTACCACAAATCGTCCAATGAAAGCACGTAAAACTTCGTTCATTAATCTCATGAAAGTACTAGGTGCATTAGTTAACCCAAAAGGCATGACTAACCACTCATATAATCCAAACTTAGTTTTAAATGCTGTTTTCCATTCATCTCCCAATTTCATACGAATTTGATGGTAGCCACTACGCAAATCAACTTTGGAGAATATTGTAGAGCCACTCAATTCATCAAGCATATCATCTAGCCTAGGAATAGGATGACGATAACGAATAGTAATATTATTAATGCCTCTACAATCAACACACATACGTGATGTACCATCCTTTTTCGGCACTAGAATAATAGGAACAGCACAAGGACTAAGGGATTCGCGTATATAACCTTTTTCGAGAAGCTCTTGTACTTGACGCATAATCTCCTTCGTCTCCTCTGGATTGGTACGGTATGGTGCACGGTTTGGCAGTGAAGCACCGGGAATTAAGTCAATCTGATGCTCAATCCCTCGAATAGGCGGTAATCCCGGTGGCACGTCTTGTGGAAAAACGTCAGCGAACTCCTGCAAAATGTTAGTGACAGCAGGAGGCAAAGAGGAAGGCACGTCCTCGAATGAAAATAATGCCTCTTTGCAACGACCCTCGGTAGCAATCATCACACGCGGAGATTTGCATTCTCTCGCATAATGACCTCCTCCCTTACAACGACGACAAATAATATCACTTGTGTGCCCCTGTTGATGCCATGGAAGAAGAAGAACGCTGTGCAGGCTTTTGTGTGCAAAGAGGCATTATTTTCATTCGAGGACGTGCATTCCTCTTTGCCTCCTGCTGTCACTAACATTTTGCAGGAGTTCGCTGACGTCTTTCCACAAGACGTGCCACCGGGATTACCGCCTATTCGAGGGATTGAGCATCAGATTGACTTAATTCCCGGTGCTTCACTGCCAAACCGTGCACCATACCGTACCAATCCAGAGGAGACGAAGGAGATTATGCGTCAAGTACAAGAGCTTCTCGACAAAGGTTATTTACACGAATCCCTTAGTCCTTGTGTTGTTCCTATTATTCTAGTGCCGAAAAAGGATGGTACATCACGTATGTGTGTGATGAGGACATGACTACCTTGGATATGACCAAAAATATTGCATATATGCATATTTGTCAGGTGATTTCTAGTGCAAACTATTCAATAATTTATTTATGTTATCCAGAACAAAAATACTTCACACACTTTTGTGTTTGTCTAATTGCAGGTGTATGGGACATTTGTACAATCCACATATGAAGATAAGGAAGAAAGAGATGTTTATTTGCTGTCCAAAAAGTTCTCTCACGTCACTTTTGGCCCAAGAGAAGATAGAGTCCAAGTCTCTCACGTTCTGGATTCAGATTCGGACTGCACAGACATACCTGACTCAAAACGCACACAAGTTTTTCATACGGACTCCGAATTCGGTGATTTTTTTTTGTTGGAAACTAGATTTCGTGCACTTTCCAACCCAATTGGAATCACCTTCAAATTCGTCCGGAGCGTTGAGTTGTGGACGAAACAATCTGATGCTGCAGCAGAATCCGAGTCAAACTACAAGTCCAAAGGTGTTACATCACCTCCACTTGGGCCCATTGGCCTTGTACGACCTAGATTTAGTTTTAGGCTGCCTTGGGACGTCCTCCCACCTCCTTGGCCGCCACCCCTTGCTCCTATATAAGTAGATCCATCTAGTAGCTTTTCCTTGGGATTTGTTTAGTTAAAAGTTAGCCATTGCAACTTCGTGTACTTCGTTTGTGTCCAACGACCAGACCAAGACCGCTTACGGATCCCCACCATTATCAATACCTCATATATATTTGCAATATTCAGATTGCTTTATCATATTCTTGCTCGTTCTTCGATTGCTTGCAGGAATAGACCTTCGTGGTCAGGCTGACCGTGCTTCCGGCATCGTCAGTAACCTCAGGAGATTGGTTTAGCGATTGCTAAGGCGCAACGTCGTGCACGTTTGTAGTCGGATCGTCAAAGTCGTCTCCACCCAAATCGATAGTTATCATCTCATCGAAAGATCGGGACACCCTCGCCTCTATCATTTCGTTTCTTGGTAATGATTCTAATGTTCATGAGAATATGATGCTGCCTAAATTGGATATATTTGTTTTGCTTACAAATGAAGGGCCTAGCTTGGAGAAGGATGAACATTGGAGCAAGAACAAGCATGGAGATGATGGCATGCGCAAGGGGAACAAGAACGGAGTTACAAGTGATGATTTCAGGACTTTGAAGCCACCATAATGGGTGCATGAAGCCTTGGACGAAATATACAAGATGCCACTTCATAAATTTCGTCCCGAGGCTATTTTAGGTGCTGCGTCACCTTATTATTGGGCCAGGCCCATGTAATTTCGAAATACATAAGTATGGGCTATTTTTAGAGTCCGTATGTGTGGGGAAACAAGAGATAGGGTTGATTTCGGACCCCTCCACCAAGGGCCACGAAATTCCCCCCTCTTCCTCCATATATACAGCCCTTAGGGCATCGTTTAGACTTTGGGTTTTGTTTAGATTAAAAGTTCGCCATAGCTGCAACTTCGCGTACTTCGTTTGTGTTCAACGACCAGACAAAGGCGTCACAGAACCCCACCTTGATCAATAAAGCTTTCATCTTATATTCGCAATATCCAGATTGCAATCTCAGTTTCTTGCTTGTTCTTCGTTTGCTCGCAGGAAACAGACCCTCGTGGTCAGGTTGATCGTGCTCCGGCGTGGTCAATAACCTCTCGGAGTTGGTTTAGCGATTGCTAAGGCGCGACGTCCTCGCACGTTCGTAGTCGGATCGTCAAAGTCGACTTCCGCCAAAGCGAAATCCACCATCTCATCGAAAGACGGGACACCTTTGCCTCTATCAGATGGTGCATTCAAATTGACAAGGCATTCATCATTCTCATGTAGAGATGGAAGATCAGTACCTTTGTCATTACCTCTTATGATCAACTCAGATGATGTAGCCACTCTCGGGGGCGATGTGTCACATGGTGGAGGTGATGTAGTCCTGACAACAACGGATGTGGTTGTCATAGTATGCCTAGTAGTTGAAGGAACAATCATATCAACTCTTGGAATGTGCACCGTGCGCTTGTTCTCCTCGTGGCCAACACGTCGTTTTATTTCCTGTTCAGCTTTGCAAGCAAGATGAAACAAATGGTCCATAGGATAACACTCTTCATGAATTAGTATCTCTTGAATATCACGGTTTAATCCTCCCCAAAATCTATCCATAAAATCATCTTCACTTTCTTCTAAAGAGGAATGCAACAAGGTAGTTTGTAAATCATCATAATATTTTGTTACAGTTTCACTACCTTGTTTTAAGTGTTGCAACTTCTTAATCATGTCACGAGTATAATAAGCAGGGAAGAAAGTATGTCACATGGCAAGTTTCAAATCATCCCAAGTAGTAGGTATATAATCAGGGTGTAACCGACAATATTCACTCCACCAAACCAAAGCATAACCAGTGAAAGAACCAACCGCAACCTTAACCTTTTTATGTTCATCGAAATTATGGGAAGCAAATATATTTTTTATGTCAAACTCCCATTCAATATATAAAGCAGGTTTAAAACGGCCATTAAATGGTGGTATAGATACATTAACCTGATCATGTGCATTTGGATGTTTGTGCACCTCTCGTGACGGTTGTGGTATTTGCAAAGGTGGTGGCACGTCTCCCGCGATCGACAAAGCCCATGAATTGACTCTGGATCCTGTCATGATTAGTAGAACAAGAAACAAAATCCAAAAATAATGTTCCTATAACTACTAGGATGTGGTGGTAAAACGCTCACAGTAAAGCAAATATCAATGTCTTACAAGTTCTTACCATGCAGCAGGCGGTGATCGGCAACCAGCGGTGTCAAGTAACTCCGAATATTGAGTAAAGCGATTGCCAGGGGAGCGTACGTATACACAGTGTAGAAATATGTGGAGCTGGGTTGGCTATATATGGTAGCAAAAGATTAGCAATAATCAATTCAAAGATGCAATGTTGAATAAACACTCAACGACGGTACTGTGCTGGTCCTAGGCTAGACCGGACTAGAGACGCGAGCCTAGAACACTAATGAGGTCACGGCGTAGCACAACTAGCATCAATGAAGGATACTAAGTAGCTCTTGACAGTAAGATATAAGTGAAGATCACAACGACAGTGAAGATAATGATGTGAAACAACAGCCAAGCTGTTTTACTGAACAGTGCACAAAACAGATTCCAATCCGAATTCAACTACAAGATTGAGTCTAAAAAGATCCGAATTTTGTTTTTTTTTCTCTTTTTTTTCCTCACACTTTTTTTTTCTTTCTCTCCTTTTTTTCTCTGACTTTTTTTTTCTCTCGTTTTTTTTCTCTCTTTTTCTCCCTCTTTCCAAAACAAACTAGATCTCAACTATTATTATGACAATGAATGGTGGGTAGCACGTGGTGGATATTGATGGATGGGTGGTGGACAGCGGAAGAGATAATGATGCAGCGGTGGCGTGACTAATGTGAACAGAACTCGAAACTCTAATAGAACTAGTGATAGAGGCGAGGGTGTCCCGATCTTTCGATGAGATGATAACTATCGATTTGGTGGAGACGACTTTGACGATCCGACTACAAACGTGCACGACGTTGCGCCTTAGCAATCGCTAAACCAATCTCCTGAGGTTACTGATGATGCCGGAAGCACGATCAGCCTGACCATGAAGGTCTATTCCTGCAAGCAATCGAAGAACGAGCAAGAATATGATAAAGCAATCTGAATATTGCAAATATATATGAGGTATTGATAATGGTGGGGATCTGTAAGCGGTCTTGGTCTGGTCGTTGGACACAAACGAAGTACACGAAGTTGCAATGGCTAACTTTTAACTAAACAAATCCCAAGGAAAAGCTACTAGATGGATCTACTTATATAGGAGCAAGGGGTGGCGGCCAAGGAGGTGGGAGGACGTCCCAAGGCAGCCTAAAACTAAATCTAGGTCGTACAAGGCCAATGGGCCCAAGTGGAGGTGATGTAACACCTTTGGACTTGTAGTTTGACTCGGATTCTGCTGCAGCATCAGATTGTTTCGTCCACAACTCAACGCTCCGGACGAATTTGAAGGTGATTCGAATTGGGTTGGAAAGTGCACGAAATCTAGTTTCCAACAAAAAAAGAATCACCCAATTCGGAGTCCGTATGAAAAACTTGTGTGCGTTTTGAGTCAGGTATGTCTGTGCAGTCCGAATCTGAATCCAGAACGTGAGAGACTTGGACTCTATCTTCTCTTGGGCCAAAAGTGACGTGAGAGAACTTTTTGGACAGCAAATAAACATCTCTTTCTTCCTTATCTTCATATGTGGATTGTACAAATGTCCCATACACCTGCAATTAGACAAAACACAAAAGTGTGTGAAGTATTTTTGTTCTGGATAACATAAATAGATTATTGAATAGTTTGCACTAGAAATCACCTGACAAATATGCATATATGCAATATTTTTGGTCATATCCAAGGTAGTCATGTCCTCATCATAGAGCTAATAAAGCAAAACAGGAGACGAATAAGAGTGAAAATCAGATTGTGGCAAAAGAATTTGAGCAACAAATGAAGCCTAATAATAAACCATCTAGTGTTGCTTCTGAAATTAAATTGAAAAGTGCATGTTTATTTGCCACCAAATCAGATATTGATGAGCTAGATTTCAACAAATCTGTTTGCTATGCTATTGTGTGCAAAGAGGCATTATTTTCATTCGAGGACGTGCCTTCCTCTTTGCCTCCTGCTGTCACTAACATTTTGCAGGAGTTCGCTGACGTCTTTCCACAAGACGTGCCACCGGGATTACCGCCTATTCGAGGGATTGAGCATCAGATTGACTTAATTCCCGGTGCTTCACTGCCAAACCGTGCACCATACCGTACCAATCCAGAGGAGACGAAGGAGATTATGCATCAAGTACAAGAGCTTCTCGACAAAGGTTATATACGCGAATCCCTTAGTCCTTGTGCTGTTCCTATTATTCTAGTGCAGAAAAAGGATGGTACATCACATATGTGTGTTGATTGTAGAGGCATTAATAATATTACTATTCGTTATCGTCTTCCTATTCCTAGGCTAGATGATATGCTTGATGAATTGAGTGGCTCTACAATATTCTCCAAAGTTGATTTGCGTAGTGGATACCATCAAATTCGTATGAAATTGGGAGATGAATGGAAAACAGCATTCAAAACTAAGTTTGGATTATATGAGTGGTTAGTCATGCCTTTTGGGTTAACTAATGCACCTAGTACTTTCATGAGATTAATGAACGAAGTTTTACGTGCTTTCATTGGACGATTTGTGGTAGTTTACTTTGATGACATATTGATTTATAGCAGATCTTTGGAAGAACATTTGGAACATTTACGTGCTGTTTTTATTGCTCTATGTGATGCACGTTTGTTTGGTAACCTTGGGAAGTGCACCTTTTGCACCGACCGAGTATCTTTTCTTGGCTATGTTGTTACTCCACAGGGAATTGAAGTTGATAAAGCCAAGATTGAAGCTATTGAGAGTTGGCCGCAACCCAAAACGGTCACACAAGTGAGGAGTTTTCTTGGCCTCGCTGGATTCTATAGGCGTTTTGTGAGAGATTTCAGCACCATTGCTGCACCTCTCAATGAGCTTACAAAGAAAGATGTGCCTTTTCTTTGGGGTACCGCACAGGAAGAAGCTTTCTCGGTATTGAAAGATAAGTTGACACATGCTCCTTTACTCCAACTTCCTGATTTTAATAAGACTTTTGAGCTTGAATGTGATGCTAGTGGAATTGGATTAGGCGGTGTGTTATTACAAGATGGCAAACCTGTTGCATACTTTTCTGGAAAAATTGAGTGGGCCTAGTCTGAATTATTCTACTTATGATAAAGAATTATATGCTCTTGTTCGGACTTTAGAAACATGGCAACATTATTTATGGCCCAAAGAATTTGTTATACATTCTGATCATGAATCTTTGAAACATATTAAAAGTCAAGCTAAACTGAATCGTAGACATGCTAAATGGGTTGAATTCATTGAGACTTTTCCTTATGTCATTAAACACAAGAAGGGAAAAGAAAATGTTATTGCTGATGCATTGTCTCGCCGCTATACTATGCTTTCACAACTTGACTTCAAAATATTTGGTTTGGAGACCATCAAAGATCAATATGTGCATGATGCTGATTTTAAAGATGTAATGCAGAATTGTAAAGAAGGAAGAATGTGGAACAAGTTCGTCGTTAACGATGGATTTGTGTTTCGTGCTAACAAGCTATGCATTCCAGCTAGCTCCGTTCGTCTTTTGTTATTGCAGGAGGCGCATGGAGGAGGATTAATGGGACACTTTGGCGTGAATGATGAGGACATCAATACCATTGTTACACCCACAGCCCCTACTGCTACATATACGGGACCAATTACTAGAGCTCGCGCACGCCAATTAAATTATCAGGTACTTTCGTTTCTTGGTAATGATTCTAATGTTCATGAGAATATGATGCTGCCTAAATTGGATACATTTGTTTTGCTTACAAATGAAGGGCCTAGCTTGGAGAAGGATAAACATTGGAGCAAGAACAAGCATGGAGATGATGCCATGCGCAAGGGCAACAAGAACGGAGTTACAAGTGATGATTTCAGGACTTTGAAGCCACCATAATGGGTGCATGAAGCCATGGACGAAATATACAAGATGCCACTTCATAAATTTCGTCCCGAGGCTATTATAGGTGCTACGTCACATTTTATTGGGCCAGGCCCATGTAATTTCGAAATACATAAGTATAGGCTATTTTTAGAGTCCGGATGTGTGGGGAAACAAGAGATAGGGTTGATTTCGGACCCCTCCACCAAGGGCCACGAAATTCCCCCTCTCTTCCTCCATATATACAGCCCTTAGGGCACCGTTTAGACTTTGGGTTTTGTTTAGATTAAAAGTTCGCCATAGCTGCAACTTCGCGTACTTCGTTTGTGTTCAACGATCAGACAAAGGCGTCACAGAACCCCACCTTGATCAATAAAGCTTTCTTCTTATATTCGCAATATCCAGATTGCAATCTCAGTTTCTTGCTTGTTCTTCGTTTGCTTGCAGGAAACAGACCCTCGTGGTCAGGTTGATCGTGCTCCGGCGTGGTCAATAACCTCTCGGAGTTGGTTTAGCGATTGCTAAGGCGCGACGTCCTCGCACGTTCGTAGTCGGATCGTCAAAGTCGACTGCCACCAAAGCGATTTCCATCATCTCATCGAAAGACGGGACACCTTTGCCTCTATCAAGTGGTATCAGATTTCCAGGTTGCTCGGTGAGATTTTACAGTTTTTCGTAGTTTAGATC
>NW_021286201.1:0-1108 GCF_002162155.2 Triticum dicoccoides
AGAGGGCTAACGTGGTGTCACTCAGTGATTTTATCAAATTGCATCCACCCACGTTCCACCACTCCGTCGAGCCCCTCGACGCTGATGACTGGCTTCGCAGTATCTCTCACAAACTGCGTTCCGCGCTGGTAGCGGAGGCTGACAAGGTCACCTTTGCTGCATATCATCTTGAAGGCCCCGCCAGTCTATGGTGGGAGAATTATGGAGCTATGCGCCCAGCGGGCCATGTCACAACTTGGGCTGAGTTCAGCGAGGCTTTCCGTGAACATCACATTCCGGAGGGTCTCATGGACCGTAAACGTGAAGAATTTTGCAGTTTCACCCAAGGCCGACTTTCTGTGGATGCCTATAGCAGGGAGTTTGGTAATCTCGCCCGATATGCAACTGAGGAAGTGTCTACTGACGCCAAGAAGCAAGCAAGGTTTCGTAAGGGCCTTAGTCTTGAGCTTCGCCGCGACCTCCGTCTGCATGAGTGCACATCTTTCTCGAAACTTGTCAACAAAGCCATCAGTGCTGAAACTGGTCAGACTGACTATGACGCAACACGCAAGCATGGACGTGACATGGGTTCCTCATCCGGTGCTGGTCCTCAGAAGCGCCGCGTGTGGGTACCCAACACCGCCCTGCCACCCAGGTTCACACCGAGGCCATCTTTCCAGGCGCCTCGCCCCGTTCAACAGTCCGCTCCAGCCAAGCCCTATGGGGGTCCAACTAACAATGCTCCTCCACGTACCAGTTCCGTGACTTGTTTCAAGTGTGGGGAATCTGGTCACTATATGCGTGAATGCCCCCAGACCAACCCCAATCAATCTGCTAAAGCTGTTGGCCGTGGCAAGCCGACAGGAAAAGTATTCCACGCCAAGCCGGTCACCGCTTCACGTGGCCATGTCAACTGTGTCTCTGCCGAAGAAGCTCAAGAGGATCCCAACGTCGTTCTCGGTACGCTTCTTGTTAATTGCCACCCGGCATCTGTTCTTTTCGATACAGGAGCCTCTCATTCTTTTATATCCGAAAGTTATGCTCGTCTGCATAACGTTGCATTCTGTGACATGCCATCCACTATGGAAATCTCTACCCCTGGGTCTAGATGGCAGACCTCTAGGGTAAG
>NW_021286202.1:0-1297 GCF_002162155.2 Triticum dicoccoides
ACTAGTCTTTTCTTGCTCAACGGTATTGTGGGATGAAGCGGCCCGGACCAACCTTACACGTACGCTTACGTGAGACCGGTTCCACCGATTGACATGCACTAGTTGCATAAGGTGGCTGGCGGGTGTCTGTCTCTCCCACCTTAGTTGGAGCGGAATCGATGAACAGGGCCCTTATGAAGGGTAAATAGAAGTTGACAAAATCACGTTGTGGTGATTCGTAGGTAAGAAAACGTTCTTGCTAGAACCCAATTGCAGCCACGTAAAAGATGCAACAACAATTAGAGGACGTCTAACTTGTTTTTGCAGCGATTGATCATGTGATGTGATATGGCCAGAAGTTGTGATGAATGATGAATTGTGATGTATGAGATCATGTTCTTTGTAATAGGATTCACGACTTGCATGTTGATGAGTATGACAACCGGCAGGAGCCATAGGAGTTGTCATTATTTTTTGTATGACTTGCGTGTCATTGAATAACGTCATGTAAACTACTTTACTTTATTGCTAAACGTTAGTCATAGAAGTAGAAGTAGTCGTTGGCGTGACAACTTCATGAAGACACGATGATGGAGATCATGATGATGGAGATCATGGTGTCAAGCCGGTGACAAGATGATCATGGAGCCCCGAAGATGAAGATCAATGGAGCTATATGATATTGGCCATATCATGTCACAACTATATAATTGCATGTGATGTTTATTATGTATTATGCATCTTGTTTACTTAGGACGACGGTAGTAAATAAGATGATCCCTTATAAAATTTCAAGAAGTGTTCTCCCCTAACTGTGCACCGTTGCTACAGTTCGTCGCTTCTAAGCACCACGTGATGATCGGGGGTGATGGATTCTTACGTTCACATACAACGGGTGTAAGACAGTTTTACACAGCGAAAACACTTAGGGTTAACTTGACGAGCCTAGCATGTGCAGACATGGCCTCGGAACACGGAGACCGAAAGGTCGAACACGAGTCGTATGGAAGATACGATCAACATGAGAATGTTCACCGACGATGACTAGTCCGTCTCACGTGATGATCGGACACGGCCTAGTCGACTCGGATCGTGTAACACTTAGATGACTAAAGGGATGTCTAATCTAAGTGGGAGTTCATAATTTGATTAGAACTTTATTATCATGAACTTAGTCTAAAACCTTTGCAAATATGTCTTGTAGATCAATGGCCAACGCTAATGTCAACATGAACTTCAACGCGTTCCTAGAGAAAACCAAGCTGAAAGATGATGGCAGCAACTATACGGACTGGGTCCGGAACCTGAGGATCATCCT
>NW_021286203.1:0-1501 GCF_002162155.2 Triticum dicoccoides
GAAGAAGAAGAAGAAGAAGAAGAAGAAGAAGAAGAAGAAGAAGAGGAAGAAGAAGTGGAAGAAGAAGTGGAAGAAGTGGAAGAAGAAGTGGACGAAGTGGAAGAAGAAGTGGAAGAAGTGGAAGAAGAAGTGGAAGAAGTGGAAGAAGAAGTGGAAGAAGTGGAAGAAGAAGTGGAAGAAGAAGTGGAAGAAGAAGAAGTGGAAGAAGAAGAAGAAGAAGAAGAAGAAGAAGAAGAAGAAGAAGAAGAAGAAGAAGACGAAGAAGAAGAAGAAGAAGAAGAAGAAGTGTAACATCCCAAAATTCTAAATTTTGGAATGTTATAATAAATAGATAGATTTGACTGATTGTTTGATTGATTTTCTGTAAGTGAGTGAATTCGAAACCTTTTGAAAGTTAAATGAGAGGGAATAAAAGGACTTTCCCAAACTTTCATTTTTGCATTTTATGCTCTCCGTGAATTCAAATGCTTTTCAAACACAATACCCTAGAGAGAAGATGACATGACTTCTTCCATTTAAAATGAAAAGGGTGTTTGAAAAATATTTGAATTTCATTTGGAAAATATTCCAATTCTAAAACTTTATGCGACTCAATGATTTTCACGAGAGAAGATAAAATGACTTCTTCAAATTATATGAAATATGAGTTGGGAGTTTCAAAGAATTAAATTCAAAGCCCCTTTGAATTTATTTTCAATTTGGAATAGATCATCATGCATATTTTATTTTCTTGCATTTTGGTCGATCCTAGAAATTTCACGCAACTCAAGGACCCTTGGAGAGAGTTGGAGATTTCGTTATTTTCATATTTGAGAGTTTTCTTGAATTTGAAAAGAGGATCATTTGATTTATTTATTTCATCTTCAATAATTTTTTCCGATATCAAAATATGAGAGAGGGAATAATATGACTTTCCCAAAATATAGGAAAAGTGAAGATTTAATAAATAAATCAAATTTTGTTTTCCGGTGTTTATTCGCATTTTATTTGGATACGGAAAAATGCGCGTTTGCGAAAATTGCATTTTAGGTCCGGAGAAAAGTTCATTTTGTTCGGCTCATTTTTAGGAGTCGGGGAAAATTTACTTTAGGTTTTTCGGAGTTCGTTTAGATCTCTTTTTGGTTTTTTTTCTGCGCGCGAGACCGTTTTAAAAAAAAATCCATAGCGCATTGGGCCAAAGGCCCAAGCCGCCAAGCCACCGGCCGGCCAGGAGGCCAAGGCCATAGCTAGCGCGCGCACCAGGGAGCCAGGAGCCGTCGCTTCCTTTCTTTCCTACTCCTAGTAGGACTCTTGTCCTATGTTTGTTTATTCCGTATCTATTTCTAGATCTTTTCCTCTTGTTTCCTAATCCTAGTCTATTTCTTGTCCCCTACCCCAAGCAAAACCCTCCCCTCCCCAATATAAATACCCAAGCACCCCCCCCTCTAAATCATCAAATCAAAACCCCTTCTCCTCCCCAAGCCGCGCCCCACCCCGCGCCCCTCACCCGCCGCGCCACCCC
>NW_021286204.1:0-1006 GCF_002162155.2 Triticum dicoccoides
TGATTATATACCTACTACTTGGGATGATTTGAAACTTGCCATGCGACATACTTTCGTCCCTGCTTATTATACTCGTGACATGATTAAGAAGTTGCAACACTTAAAACAAGGTAGGGAAACTGTAACAAAATATTATGATGATTTACAAACTACCTTGTTGCATTCCTCTTTAGAAGAAAGTGAAGATGATTTTATGGATAGATTTTGGGGAGGATTAAACCGTGATATTCAAGAGATACTAATTCATGAAGAGTGTTATCCTATGGACCATTTGTTTCATCTTGCTTGCAAAGCTGAACAGGAAATAAAACGACGTGTTGGCCACGAGGAGAACAAGCGCACGGTGCACATTCCAAGAGTTGATATGATTGTTCCTTCAACTACTAGGAATACTATGACAACCACATCCGTTGTTGTCAGGACTACATCACCTCCACCATGTGACACATCGCCCCCGAGAGTGGCTACATCATCTGAGTTGATCATAAGAGGTAATGACAAAGGTACTGATCTTCCATCTCTAATTGAGAATGATGAATGCCTTGTCAATATGAATGCACCATCTGATGAGCTACCCACTACTTTGATCACACCAACTATTTTAGAGGACTACGTTGATAATTTGACTTTGCCATGTGATCAAACAACTGAAATACCAACAATTTTGAGTGCACTCATTGAATTAACTATTGATGCAAAAGAACCAATGTTTAATCATTTTGATATGACCTCTAATCTTGGTGATGATTCTGTGTTGAATGACTTATTGCATGTTTGCTTATTTAAGCATGTTGTAGCATGTAAATTTGATGCAAGTAAGGTTTATTCACCAATGTTGGGATGGTTTAATGATGAACATTGTCAATCTTTTGAAATGAATAAGAGCTTCACTTATATGTGCAAACTGAGTTGCAATATTTTCATGCCTTCTACTTCTTGTGCTAATTTTTTGGCTTTAGATTTTATGAACTATGCAAGTTACTCATCTATTCATGTGTCATATATG
>NW_021286205.1:0-2040 GCF_002162155.2 Triticum dicoccoides
ATTTTTCACTAGAGTTGCACTAGCTCTATAGCCTAGTACAAATAATTTTACACTCGAGTTGAACTAGCTCTATAGCATAGTACAAATAATTTTACACTAGAGTTGAACTAGCACTATAAGCTAGTTCAAATAATTTTACACTAGAGTTGAACTAGCTCTATAGCCTAGTACAAATAATTTTACACTAGAGTTGAACTAGCTCTATAGCCTAATACAAATGATTTTACACTACAGTTGAACTAGTTCTATAGCCTATTACAAATGATTTTACACTAGAGTTGAACTAGCTCTATAAGCTAGTTCAAATGATTTTACACTAGAGTTGAACTAGCTCTATAGCCTAGTATAAATAATTTTACACTAGCGTTGAACTAGCAGTATAAGCTAGTTTAAATCATTTTACACTAGAGTTGAACTAGCTCTATAAGCAAGTTGAAATAATTTTACACTAGAGTTGCACTAGCTCTATAGCCTAGTACAAATAATTTTGCACTAGAGTTGAACTAGCTCTATGAGCTAGTACAAATAATTTTACACTAGAGTTGACCTAGCTCTATAGCCTAATACAAATGATTTTACACTAGAGTTGAACTAGCACTATAGCCTATTACAAATGATTTTACACTAGAGTTGAACTAGCTCTATAAGCTAGTTCAAATAATTTTACACTAGAGTTGAACTAGCTCTATAGCCTAGTACAAATAATTTCACACTAGAGTTGAACTAGCACTATAAGCTAGTTCAAATAATTTTACACTCGAGTTGAACTAGCTCTATAAGCTAGTTGAAATAAAATTTTCACTAGAGTTGCACTAGCTCTATAGCCTAGTACAAATAATTTTACACTAGAGTTGAATTGAACTATAAGCTACTTTAAATAATTTTACACTAGAGTTGAACTAGCTCTATAAGCAAGTTGAAATAATTATACACTAGAGTTGCACTAGCTCTATAGCCTAGTACAAATAATATTACACTAGAGTTGAACTAGCTCTATACCCTAGTACAAATAATTTTACACTAGAGTTGAACTAGCTCTATAAGCTAGTTCAAATAATTTTACACTAGAGTTGACTTAGCTCTATAGCCGAATACAAATGATTTTACACTAGAGTTGAACTAGTTCTATAGCCTATTACAAATGATTTTACACTAGAGTTGAACCAGCTCTATAAGCTAGTTCAAATAATTTTACACTAGAGTTGGACTAGCTCTATAGCCTACTACAAATAATTTTACACTAGAGTTGAACTAGCACTATAAGGTAGTTGAAATAATTTTACACTAGAGTTGAGCCAGCTCTATAAGCTAGTACAAATAATTTTACACTAGGGTTGGACTAGCTCTACAAGCTAGTTCAAATAATTTTACACTAGAGTCGAACTAGCTCTATAGCCTAGTACAAATAATTTTACACTAAAATTGAACTAGCTCTATAAGCTAGTTGAAATAATTTTACACTGGAGTTGAGCCAGCTCTACAAGCTAGTTCAAATAATTTTACACTAGAGTTGAACTAGCTCTATAAGCTAGTTGAAATAAATTTTTCACTAGAGTTGCACTAGCTCTGTAGCCTAGTACAAATAATTTGACACTAGCGTTGAACTAGCACTATAAGCTAGTTTAAATAATTTTACACTAGAGTTGACCTAGCTCTATAGCCTAATACAAATGATTTTACACTAGAGTTGAACTAGTTCTATAGCCTATTACAAATGATTTTACACTAGAGTTGAACTAGCTCTATAAGCTAGTTCAAATGATTTTACACTAGAGTTGAACTAGCTCTATAGCCTAGTATAAATAATTTTACACTAGAGTTGAACTAGCAGTATAAGCTAGTTTAAATCATTTTACACTAGAGTTGAACTAGCTCTATAAGCAAGTTGAAATAATTTTACACTAGAGTTGCACTAGCTCTATAGCCTAGTACAAATAATTTTACACTAGAGTTGAACTAGCTCTATAAGCTAGTTCAAAAAATTTTACACTAGAGTTGACCTAGCTCTATGGCCTAATACAAATGATTTTACACTAGAGT
>NW_021286205.1:4444-5932 GCF_002162155.2 Triticum dicoccoides
AAATAATTTTACACTAGAGTTGCACTACCTCTATAGCCTAGTACAAATAATTATACACTAGAGTTTAACTAACTCTATAAGCTAGTTAAAATAATTTTACAATAGAGTTGACCTAGCTCTATAGCCTAATACAAATGATTTTACACTAGAGTTGAACTAGTTCTGTAGCCTATTACAAATGATTTTACATTAGAGTTGAACTAGATCTATAAGCTTGTTTAAATAATTATACACTAGAGTTGAACTAGCTCTATAAGCAAGTTGAAATAATTTTACACTAGAGTTGAACTAGCTCTATGGCCTAGTACAAATAATTTTACACTAGAGTTGAACTAGCTCTATAAGCTAGTTCAAATAATTTTACACTAGAGTTGAACTAGCTCTATAGCCTAGTACATATAATTTTACACTACAATTGAACTAGCTCTATAAGCTAGCTGAAATAATTTTACACTAGAGTTGAGCCAGCTCTATAAGCTAGTTCAAATAATTTTACACTAGAGTTGAACTAGCTTTATAGCCTAGTACAAATAAATTTACACTAGAGTTGAACTAGCTCTATAAGCTAGTTAAAATAATTTTACACTAGAGTTGACCTACCTCTATAGGCTAATACAAATGATTTTACACTAGAGTTGAACTAGTTCTATAGCCTATTACAAATGATTTTACACTAGAGTTGAACTAGCTCTATAAGCTAGTTCAAATAATTTTACACTAGAGTTGAACTAGCTCTATAGCCTACTACAAAGAATTTTACACTAGAGTTGAACTAGCTCTATGGCCTAGTACAAATAATTTTACGCTAGAGTTGAACTAGCTCTATAAGGTAGTTGAAATAAATTTTTCACTAGAGTTGCACTAGCTCTATAGCCTAGTATAAATAATTTGACACTAGCGTTGAACTAGCTCTATAAGCTAGTTCAAATAATTTTACACTCGAGTTGAACTAGCACTATAGCCTAGTACAAATAATTTTACACTAGAGTTGAACTAGCACTATAAGCTAGTTCAAATAATTTTACACTAGAGTTGAACTAGCTCTATAGCCTAGTACAAATAATTTTACACTAGAGTTGAACTAGCTCTATAAGCTAGTTCAAATAAATTTACAATAGAGTTGACCTAGCTATATAGCCTAATACAAATGATTTTACACTAGAGTTGAACTAGTTCTATAGCCTATTACAAATGATTTTACACTAGAGTTAAACTAGCTCTATAAGCTAGTTCAAATAATTTTACACTAGAGTTGAACTAGCTCTATAGACTAGTATAAATAATTTTACACTAGAGTTGAACTAGCACTATAAGCTAGTTTAAATAATTTTACACTAGAGTTGAACTAGCTCTATAGCCTAGTACAAATCATTTTACACTAGAGTTGAACTAGCACTATAAGCTAGTTTAAATAATTTTACACTAGAGTTGAACTAGCTCTATAAGCAAGTTGAAATAATTTTACACTAGAGTTGCACTAGCTCTATA
>NW_021286205.1:5942-6625 GCF_002162155.2 Triticum dicoccoides
CTAGAGTTGAACTAGCTCTATAAGGTAGTTGAAATAAATTTTTCACTAGAGTTGCACTAGCTCTATAGCCTAGTATAAATAATTTGACACTAGCGTTGAACTAGCTCTATAAGCTAGTTCAAATAATTTTACACTCGAGTTGAACTAGCACTATAGCCTAGTACAAATAATTTTACACTAGAGTTGAACTAGCACTATAAGCTAGTTCAAATAATTTTACACTAGAGTTGAACTAGCTCTATAGCCTAGTACAAATAATTTTACACTAGAGTTGAACTAGCTCTATAAGCTAGTTCAAATAAATTTACAATAGAGTTGACCTAGCTATATAGCCTAATACAAATTATTTTACACTAGAGTTGAACTAGTTCTATAGCCTATTACAAATGATTTTACACTAGAGTTAAACTAGCTCTATAAGCTAGTTCAAATAATTTTACACTAGAGTTGAACTAGCTCTATAGCCTAGTATAAATAATTTTACACTAGAGTTGAACTAGCACTATAAGCTAGTTTAAATAATTTTACACTAGAGTTGAACTAGCTCTATAGCCTAGTACAAATCATTTTACACTAGAGTTGAACTAGCACTATAAGCTAGTTTAAATAATTTTACACTAGAGTTGAACTAGCTCTATAAGCAAGTTGAAATAATTTTACACTAGAGTTGCACTAGCTCTATA